>NC_085105.1:820000-1120000 GCF_963422355.1 Corticium candelabrum
GTCTCATTTTTTAGTGTCACCATTACCTGGGAATGGGATGCAAACTAGCAATAGCTGAACTTGTGTGCAAGACAATGCAGCTATCTACTTGCTGGAACAATGACAGATATGGCCTAGATTCGTGGTCAACAGCAAATACAGTCATGGGGGAAGCACTAATTAGTCAAGAGTGTTCTTGTTCAGGTTGCTCTGCATTGGACCTAGGCATTGACATGCACGACTCTGAAGAGGACCCACTACTAGGCAGGTTGTCAGCCATCATTACCGTGTGTTGTATTGATGTTGGTTGGCAGTGAGGACATTAATTATGTCATTTACATCCGGATCTCTATAAAACACCCATCTAAACAAACTAATGTGATCTCACCAACGGATTTAGTCAACACTGGAAACGATGGCGTATTCTGAACTAGCTAGATGCAAGCTAAACGTTGAAACACATCTCTCAAAGTCATGCAATACAACACAAAACGAGCAATCTACCAAACAACCTACTGAAAGATCAGTTTACTCGAAAATGAGATTCTAAACGCATTTTTGGTCCCACCGCAGCCTTAAGTAGTTATTGATTTAAATCTAAATCGTACAAATGCGCCTAGGGCCTACTGTATTGACATTCATGCAAATCATAACACACAACTCATAACTATCAGCACAAGCCTGCTGTACACACTACAGTACACTGTAGACGTATGCATAGTTAACCATCCGTTCACTTCCGGTAACACAACAATGCTACTCGCACAATGAGTTATCAGTAAGAGTTGCAAGCTACTCACTCCTGCATCTACAATCCATCACACCAGTACACACTCCCACACAAGTAAGTGAGACAAGTGTGTGAATGTGAAGGCTGACGCTCATGCTCATTATGGTTGCTCTTTCTTACTCTGGTCGCCCTCGACGTTGTGCGAATAGAGAGACAGAAGCAGCAGCAGTGTCAAACATGCTTCACTCGCCGGCATCGCGTCCACATACAGACCGTCGTAGACCGTGATATGATTGGTCGGACAGATCACGTGTAAGCATAGTAGTGACGATGCATTCTTTTGATGACAAATCAAATTAACTGTGCGACACAAAATTCATTCGGGTTAAAACTGACCGACTAGACGAGACGTGGTGTGTGTGTGTGTGTGTGTGTGTGTGTGTGTGTGTGTGTGTGTGTGTGTGTGTGTGTGGCTAGAGATTAGGTGTGTGCTGTGCTTAGTGCGTTTGAAGAACGGAAACATCCGGGACCTTGCAGCATTTCAAGTTCCAGGTCACAGTGATGGCGAGCTAGAGCATAAATGACTGGGGTGGCAAAGGCCTCCGACTGCGACAAAGTCCATCAGCCACTGGGGTCCGGGTGGGACTTTGGGTGCTCACACCACAGATGGCGTGGCCAGGCTCCAGGAGATTGCTTAGCAAGGCCCATAGCTCCTGGTTAGTGCACAGAAACCCAGCCATGTGGCTGGGGTCATTACCGTTTGCCTTTTTTGTGGTCTCGGGCAGCTATCCCCTCCCTCTTTTGACTTCCGCCACGGGAGTTAAAAAGGGGAGGGGCTAGTTGAGCAAGACTATAAAAATAGATGAAGCTATGAATAATGGGTGTGTCATAGGCGTGTTCTTGACCAATAGTCCCATAATCATTTACAAAATGACCTATCAACTGGTGTGTGTGTGTGTGTGTGTGTGTGTGTGTGTGTGTGTGTGTGTGTGTGTGTGTGTGTGTGTGTGTGTTGTGCCTTGAAATGCGCATGAGTCTAAACCTTACCACAACTCTCGATCATTGTACATTGTTTGCATCATTAGCTAGAGAGGGTCCTAGGTACCATGCTACCAATCCCATATTTCCACTTTTTGGCCAAATTCTGAATGCAATTTATGGTAGAGTGTCACCACAATAAGCTTACTGCATGTCAAGTTTTCAGTATTCCAGTAGTTTATCTTAATAACTAGTTTTATTAGTCAATTTAAAAAAGTCTCCCTACATGTGACAAATAGCAGTAGCATACCACAACGTACACAAACAGCATATGCAACCTCTAACGTTTTGTTTTCAATTCACTACACTAATCCATCAATCACTTCTGTAACTTGATCACATGTTTACTCTTTTTTAACTGAAACAGTACCAAGGATCTGGAACTAAAACTTGCACATAAAATGACGAGCATAAATGCAGCTTCTGTCTGCTAAGCTTGCTAATTAAATGACAACAGCTCTCCAACAACTACCAGCTACTGATCAAGAATTTATCAAGAAAGACGTCTGTGAACTCAGTCCCCTTACACGACTAGACCTTTGTCACTTGCTGAATCTGACTGCATGTCCATGAAGTCATACGGATCTTTCATGTTGTTTTCATCAGTACTCTGCAAGCATACGTTATTTCTTTGAAATACATTGATTTTATGGCAATCCTACGGTGGCACTTACAGCTGCAGCTTCTCTTTCTCTTTTCGAAGACTGCACACAAATCACAAATATCTGTCAATTGGTATTATTTCTAGCTCAAGATAACGAAATAGAGAGAGTGTAGACACTGAAAGCAGAGACTCTGAAACAGACAAACAGCCAGATACACACATAAAAGACAGACAGACAGACAAGCAGATAAAAGACACACAAACAGACAAGCACAGAGACAGGCAAACAAATTATGTACAATGACATAAACAAACAAACATATAAACAAATGATCAAACAATCACACACACACACACACACACACACACACACACACACACACACACACACACACACACACACACACACACACACACACACACACACATTGCTGCTTCACATCTAAATTTCTGCACTCACATCTGCAGTAAAGTCCGCTACATCATATTGATTTTGATTACCCGCTTGACTCTCAGTATAACCATACACGGGATTACTGATTCCTACATCTCCTCCTGGCTGTTGTTTGTTTACAGCGTAACTCTGATGCTTCCTCCTCCACAAGATCACAAGCACAACAACAACAACAATAACGATGATAACCAAAGCAATGACAGCAACGGCAATACCCGCGTCCCTTCCAGCTGTAAACAAACAGCAAATCAATGAACAATCTTATAAACTTTCAACCATCTACCATTGCTATCGCTTTTCCCTTCGTGAGGTCTCCCAGTAACAACTGGAAGATCTAGAGCAGTTTCACATCGATCACCAGAATAATGAATCAAACAGCTGCAAGTAAACATCAAACGTCAACCTACAAACTGTCTATCATATAATTAATTCTGATTACCTGCATGTGCGTGTATTCGACCGAACAACACATGTACCTTCATTCTTACAATATCCTGTGCAGTCTGGACCTGAAACGAAAAAATGTGGTCTGATTTCAAAATGCATATAAAGACTGCAAGTATCTGCAACAGATATTCATGTCAACATGCTTCGTATTGAAAACACGTAGTTGCCTAAATTATTAGTAGTAACATGCAGAAATCATGACAAATTTACTTGCAGGAGTAGATTTTGACGTCACATATTGTGATGACATGATAGTTGTAAATACTGTAGGAGTTTTGGTTTTTGTAGTACTTTTTGTTGGAGTTGCAGTTGACGCTTTAGTGGTTGAAATTGTAGTAGTTGAAAGTGTAGTGGTTGAAGGTGTAGTGGTTGAAGGTGTAGTGGTTGACGGTGTAGTGGTTGACGGTGTAGTGGTTGACGGTGTAGTGGTTGACAGTGTAGCGGTTGAAGCTGTAGCAGTTGAAGCTGTAGCAGTTGGAACTTCAAAAAGCACAAAAAGGCAATGCACAACTCACACAACCATACAAACAACACAAATCATTGACAAACTGCAGACCTTTACACGGCAGAAAGGAGATGTCATCGAGAGAAATGTCATTACCCTGATCTCCTTGAATGCCTGATATCACAATCTTGAACCTCTGTACAGTTGAAGAAACGTTCAACTCAATGATGGCCACTTGCCATTTTTGAGAATGAGCACTAGAGGCTGTTACAGACCACAGCTGCTTTTCCAATAATGGTGATGAAAAATGCACTTCTAGAGAGCTTGGCAGGGATGCTTGACTGAAAATGTTGTAATACAACTGCAAGCTACAGTGACTGCAGTTTTCTGCTGATGGGTAAATCCAGCCACTTTCCATAATAGCTTGTCCCGTAGACCTTCCAGCACTCAAATAGATGTAAGATCCTGCAGACAACATTGAGTAATTACGTCAGTACAGATTTCACTGCATGCTGAAGACAGAATTCAGGCAGAAAAACAAGACTACTTGCCAAACAGACAAACTGATAGCTAAAATACACTAACAAGTGACACACTAACCACATGCAGATTGAACTGAAAACTACCAGCTACAAGAAAGAGCAACAGACACACTAATGATCACAACTACATGAAAGACAAAACATCCCCAAACTACAAAAGAAACAAAGTGTGACAGTAACAAGAAAGAATAAGTAAACACACAGAATGACAACTACATTTACGATAACAACGAAGACAGACAAACAGATATAAGAAGCACAACAAGACAAACAAACTGGGAATGAAAATAGACAAACAAGTAAACTAAATAGCAGAACAAATACCAATGTACACACACACACACACACACACACACACACACACACACACACACACACACACACACACACATGCAAACACACACACAGCACAACAACAACAACACAACGTTAACAGATATCAACCTTATGAAGACTTTCATGTTTGCACACACAACATCACATTGTAATCATCATGCTTGTTGTCTATCTAGCATGGAGATTTATCAGAAACTTAACTCGTACCTTTCTGACTGCCAATAGTGTGGTCAAACCTTGGAGTACCAGGAGGAGCAATAGCTCCTTTTGCTCGTTTCCAAGAAGCTCCTCCATTCACAAAAGACCAATCACACATATTGGTCTCAAATGTGCATGTCTTGCAAAACACTGTACACAACACAAGACAACAAACACTTCAAACAAAGTTTATCATACAATCACCAACGACCTTACTTGAAGGAGGAGAAGTTGGCATCGGATCATCTAACAACAAAAAACAAAACAATATTATTATAATACATAACATGCTAATAGAGCTATATACACTACATACAACAGCATAAGACGCCATCAGCCTGAGCTGACGTAATGTGAGAGCATCCTTCATGTGACATTAGATTTGGTACAGAGAACGTCTGACCAGGAAAAACACCTCCATTGCATGCACTTGTGCCAGTGCAGCCAACTCCACAGCAAAACGGTGCATCACATGATGCTTTGTATTGGCTACAGCCATACTTCATGCCAAAATTTGGCTTCTGACACGCATTCACTGTATTGCAGTTGTCAATAGCTGCAGAGAAGCGACCATAGCCAGCAGTGTAACAAGCAGATGCACTCGTACGATCAGTTATGTCCCTTACGCTTCCCAGACTACCACACAAACGCCAGCCATTCTTTGTATCACAAAGATCAGCCGGACTTCTACACATCTGCCTGAGTGAATCACTGGGAAAGTCACCTCCACAAGGTACACCAGTTGAAGCTTGCGCCAGACTGGCATACCCAAACCACTTGCCACTGCAACCAGCAATTAGTGTACTTTGTATGAATCCTTCTCTGCCACCATCAGCACAGCCAGTCGTTAATGCTAAAAAAAGAACAAACCATGCAGACATAGACAAAACAACAGTTGTTAAACTGTCACCTCTGTAATTGTAGGAACTTGAGTCAACAGGTGTCTCTGAAAAACATACAAGTGAGTTCCCTTAACCAAACATGTGACTACAATGAGCAAGTTTACTGGAAAAAAACAGACAAACGAAGTGTAACACTCAAACAGAACTTGTGTGTAGACTACATGTCTCTAACTAACTACAATGTAATAAGAGATCTGCGTGCATGTGGCCCAAATAATCAATGAGTAGTACCTTTGAAAACACACCACATCTTAACCCTCACTGGCTATTGCACACTATAGTTGTCTGTTAAATAGCTACAAGGCATTATAGATGATGTTACACACATTAATCAAAATACGTCTTTACGACTGACAAGTGTTAATGTATTGTACTGAGACCAACAATAAAGTATAGATGGTGAGTACAAATATCAATGACAAGCTCCAATGCCCGGCTTCGCCCGGGGGGAAAACATATGCCAGGTGCTTCTCCTTTCCACTTCATAGCGCTGCAGTTGACACACACGTTTGTCATAGAGCCAATACAACACGGAAGTGGAGGAGAGACAGGTTGCCTCTATAGGTAGAGATTATAGCAGAAAGTATCTAAAAATGCGTTTGATAGTATCATAGGTGATGCTGGCCATGAATGATTGCAGTGAATAAAAATGTCGCGTATACACTTGCAATCGTATAGCACTCCCGGATATTGCACTGTCCCGTTGAATGAAATAAAGTCACGTGCAGTTAGACGAATCATATAGCACTCCCGGATATTGCACTGTCCGAAATGAAGTCACGTGCAGTTAGACGAATCCATCAGAGCAGAACTGGAAGTCACATGCAGTACTCACCCGGATAATCCGTTCCCTGTATCTAACAAAGTCACGACTCATACCGACTCTCGTCATTTCGACATAGTCTCGCAAGCCAGGCTCTTCCGTGCAGTCGCTGAGCTAACCGCACGTGAATAACACAACGAGGAGGAGCTTTTACTGGAATTGCTCCAACGCGAGAGGAGCCTGGTCGCTTTCGAGAACATCATAGTGACGTGGAACCTCCGATCCGGTTTCATAGCTTGATAAAGCTAATTCTATTAGGTAAGCATGTAGGTATGAAAGTTGAGAACACGCGACATCGCTTCACGCACTTGCTTGTTTTGCACGAAGTACGTAGTTGACATCATCGTTCGCTTCTAGTACGTATGTAGACAGCTCAGCCATGTAATATTCTGCAGTGTCACGACTCCTTTTCAGCATTCAGTTTCGCCAACAGCACACCGCCGAATCTAGATCTGCAGCACGGTAGTTTGAGAAATGAACTCATTGTACGCAGTTAGTGTATATATGTAGCAGTCAGAGTCCGTGCATTGAAACAAGTCGTACGTAGTACACGTGCAACTACAAGTCAACTCTACACTTCCTGAACATGGTAGGTCCACTGCACTGCTGTTTTCCCATGCCTAGATGTTTCCAGTTCACCGTGAGGACAGTCAATATCATACAAAAGTGCTGCTTGCTGAGTCGAAAGTACCGTCACATAGACTGCGCTAGCAATACACGCCAATCTGATCATGACGTGGAGAGGTCACCAAGCTCTAGGCCACTGTTTTCATAAACCATTGAGTGAAACTGGGCCGGCAGTTCTCACACCACTTCCCCCAGACTCTAGATGTCAGAGTAGACGCGCAAGAGTGGTGAACAGTTCTACGTCGGTTTCAATTCGCGCAAACCTGCAGATGAGTTCAGTAGAAAGAAACGTTGCTGGAGAGTGTAGGTTCAGTGGACCAGTCCCATGTAGGCCATTCCTACGCTCATTATTCACCAGCACTTTGTCCATCAACAGCTTCACTGGATTTCGTGTTCACGCGCTCTCCGCGGAGGCTACCTCTCTGCTTCATGTACCAGCGCAATTACATTAACGAGCTCTTTAGGAAATCGAATTAGCCTTATGCAAGCTATGAAACCGGATCGGGGGTCCCACGTCACTATGACGTTCTCAAAAGCGACCAGGCTCTTCTCGCACTGAAGCAAGTCCGGTAAAAGCTCCTCCTCCTCGTGTGATTCACGTGCGGTTAGCTCAGCAACTGTGCGGAAGAGCCTGGCTTGTGAGGCCAATTTCGACAGTCCCGCTGAACGTCGTCTCTTCGAAGACGTTGCTTGTGTTTTGGGGAACAGGTGCATCAAATACAGCAGCTCTTCGACGGTCGTAGACTGGCAAACGACTGTGGGTGTATTTTTTCAAGACCCGGATATCAGCAAAAATATCTTCCGTTTCTCGGCGTCGCCCGCAATAAACGACACGCTCGGCGCGTACCGTCGCAATAAATGACAGGCTCGGCGCGTACCGTCCGACGTCGGGAACGGGCAGTCTAAATTTGGTGGAGATACAATGCGCCGTTCCGGAGATATTCGCGCGCGAGCAGAAGCGAGTGCGATCGGCGGGAAATGGCAGCGTCGTCGTGGGAGAAGTCAGAAAGACGAGCACAGTCTCACTTTCGACCGGAATGAATTCGGCGTGCGCAAGCCAAATTCAGCCGAGATCGGACTCGTCGTCTTTGAGAAACGCTCCAACAGACGGACACACAGACAGACAGACAGACAGACAGACACCTCTCCTTTATATATATAGATTCAAGATTTCAACATTTCTAAACAACACCTGTTGTTAAAGATAATTCTTCAAATGTAAAGCCTGCACACCATACCGTATTCGCCCGTAATAACGCCCATACTGAAATAACGTCCATGCCTGTCTATATGCCCCTGTGCAGCAGGTCAGAACTTTCAACACGAAAAACGCCCATACCCAAGTATACGCACATACCCAAGTGTACGCGCAGGATGTATATGCATGCGCAGAATAAACAAATGGTGTCTGCAGAACATGTCTTTGTCTGCGTGCATTTGATGAGCTGGTGTCAATGTTGAGTGAAAATGCCTACCGCTAAAGTCATTTCTTCGTTGCAATTACTGATACTGATGCTGTTGACGTGCTTGTGTTTAGTTTCTGTGTGTATGCTAATGCTGAATGCAAATACCATGTACCTTTGATCTTGCAAACGGGCATTTCTGGTATTTCTGTCTTCGAGAGTTTAGATGATGACTGCCCAAACGACAGCATATTGCGACCATGTACACAACAGGGACCAAAATATGCCCATGCCTAGTATATGCCCAGAAAAAGTGTTTCTTGTCTATACGCTCAGGGTGTTATTACGAGCGAATACAGTACGACACATCATAATCTAGTTTACAACATGATATCACAGTGTACACAAAGATTCAAATCACAGCAATCACAATCCACAACTAACCTGAGAAATGACAACCTGAGAAGGAGACCTGATCAACTGCAAAGTATCCAGTTTTGCCACTGGCAGTTCCTTCTTGCCGAGCGACAAAATCTACTCGAAAATTAGACTGGAGGGTTGCTGCTGCAGTTGCCTGCTTCCAGTTTACTGGAATGCTTGAAGAAGATGAAGCATTCCATATCTTCCTGACTGTGCCACCTCCTCTCTCATACAATTCCAATAACAATGTTGTACCGTTGCTGTACAAAATGTAGGAAAAGGTTATTTCACATCTGTTTGGACTTCTCTTCCTGCTTGATGCTGCAGCAGAAACCACATGAGGACTCTCCATCAGTGCCCAGAAAGAATCCCCTTGTGCTGGTATGAAAATCACTTGACCTGAAATGAAAATTAGTTTCCTTGACAAACCACAATAAATTCACATTACTTACTGTCATAACCAATGGAGCTCTACAGCATAAAGCCAAGAAAGCAAATCTGTACCTATATGTCTTATCTCTACTGGTGTGTGTGTGTGTGTGTGCGTGTGTGTGTGTGTGTGTGTGTGTGTGTGTGTGTGTGTGTGCGTGCACAAAAGGAGTATCAGCATGTATGGTCATCAACACATATTAGTTTCAACAGGCACATCAGCAGGAGCAAATTGAGACATTTGTCAATACTGGTAGCTGCTACTGAAAGAAGTCGCCAGATATTAGTCAGTAAAGACATGGAGAAGACACAGCACTACACAGGCTACCCACCTTACACATGCACTACATTTGGCTCTAAAAAATATTCAAAATGTATGAAGTCTCCTATCACATCAAACTTACCATCTTCACTGCCTGATGCATCTTGACTTGGCACGGTGTTGTCCGGATAGCCAGTGATATCTCGCATTGACATGGTATTCCAAGTTGATCCACCAGTACCCTGTGACAGCTGCCAGCCACAAGAATCACCTTCAAACGCACAGTTCCCAACTGTAGTGTTTCCAGCAGGAAAATCAGGAAACGCTACATAATAACAAGAGAATTCGTGCCTCATTTAAACAAGAGTAAATGAGAAACTGCACATACGAGAACGTGAACAAACATCGTAGTTGTTAAAACACGTCCCAGAATCTAAACCAGAGCAACCCTACTAACAACAATTAATGCCAAACAACTATTAATATCACTTACGAACGAAATACTGTGTGCAACCATCAGAGAACTTCAAGTCATCTATAGCCGTTTGAACTTCTGTGTTTCCTGCCTGACGTTGTGCAGCAATTACAACTCGAAAGTGACTTCCAGCTGTATTAGAAGAATAGAGATCAATTGGTTCTACAGACATCCAATTTCTCTGTCGATTGACAATTTCTGTGACCCTAAAGCTTCCTCCAAATGTATCCACACGACGCTTGTTCACAGTTATTCGAGTGTTGAAGATACGGCGAGGAGCTGATACTTTATTAGAATAGAGCTTGAAACTGAGTGTGCATTCACCAGACTTTTTTGGGACACGCATCAATTTGCTCTCAAGATGAGCAAAGTCTGATACATCCTGTTCGTGCTGGTCCTTCAAGTACATAAATCCACCTAGAAACAACCAAAAGTATCAGTTGTTAACTCATCTAGACCCACAAGAGCACTGTTGGTACACATCAGCTTATATTCTTCTAATCTAATTTACTTTATGCAAATAAACTTCCAATTTAGCCTATGCACATACAGAAACATGCACGCAAACATGCAGCTTCTCAAGTCGTTTGCAATACCATCAGCAGAGTTCTTCTCATAGCAAGCATTTATGTGTACGTAGCCTTCTGAAACGAGCTCAGTCATAGCCATGCTCTTGATATCATTTATCATTTCATACCAGCATTCAACACAAAACACAATCTGTGGTGTAATTACAATACACCATTCCTAGACAAGACAATAGGCAGAATGCCTCACACAGATGATGCATGCAGACAGACAGACAGACAGACAGGCAGACAGACAGACAGACAGACAGGTTTGTTTTATTGTCATCAAACGTCACTACTTACATCACTTGCTGCAGTACTAAAAGTTCTACTCTCCTACTGTTCTTCGTTTTAGACAGACAGGCAGACAGACAGACAGACATAATCTATTCTCATACAGATTCTACTTGTACATATGCTAGGAATTTTTAAATACAAATCAGTCCTTGCACACAACAAAGTCATTAACTAATGGACTTGACTTTGAATGTCAAAATCAAATAATCTATCTAAATCACCATGATTTACAGACAGACAGACAGACAGACAAACAGACATACCATATAGACAGACAGACCGATTGAAAGACAGACTGAAAGACAAACAGACAGACATATAGATATTAACTAAAAACCTATTGTAAAAAATGTAGTGTTGGACTGTCCCTGCTGTATAGATATACAAACGTAGATGCTCATGATAGATATGGCACAGCAAGTGTAGCAGTGACATATTGGATGGCGTTTTTCATATCCAGAGAATACGGTAACTGTACACTTTAGCATAATCATGTCTTACGAAGACATGATATAATACACTATTTACAGTTACATGTTGTATGTTAATTAATGATTTCATAATAACAAGCAAGTGCTTCCCATCTGCCCTTTTCCATAAATCAACTTCTATTGGATCACAAGTGTAACAAAACATGACTTGACATTTTGTAACTTGCCTTTTGCACTGTTGCTGCCATCAGTTGTTGCATTAATTACAGAGTTAGCTATGGTTCCAAATGACCAATCAAAATTGTCAGAATAGTAAGAGTTGCCCCAACAACAGTGGCAGGAATTGAAATAGCAATCTCCAAAACCTACACCTTGTATAAAAACACACTCATTAGTAATATAAATTGTGTGCATGCACACAAGCACATACACACACGCGCACTCACTCACTCACTCACTCACTCACTCACTCACTCACACACACACACACACACACACACACACACACACACACACACACACACACCATGTGTACACACAACACTTACCAGGCTCCAATGTAGGAGGCTCCTCGGCAATTGGTCCTATCACAAAACATCAACAGCCAATCAACCACAAAGCCTCCCAATCTTCCATCTGTGTGTATACACAACCTGGCCCACAATCATTGAACTGCACATCATCCAATGCAATATCACCAGCAAAAGACGAGCCAGCAGTTGCTTGAAACACCACTCTGTAGCTCTGCTCAACAGTCAAACTAACTGACCCTTTAATCCATGTCAATCCTTGGTTACCAGACTTAGTCCACAAAATCTAAACAAGACATTCAAAATGTAATTGTAAAAGCACCCAAATATAAACAATCATTTACCTCCAGTGGTGAGTTGTCATGTCTCTGAATTGCAACAGCCAGGCTGCCAATGTCACCCCCATACATATGATAATAGAAATCCAACCGACATCCAAGAAATTGATCTGCTGCTGACTGTACTTGTGAGATCAAGCGAGCATAACTGCCTTCAAATGCTGAACTTGTCTCAATATAGATATAATGACCTGAAGCACAAAAACATTCATACTCACAACACAAGGTGGTTGGCTGCTCTCGTAATACCCATGCTAGTTCCTATTGTGTGGTCAACTTGTGGGCCTGTGAAAGAACTAGGCGTTGATCCAGATTGTAAAATCCAGACAAGTTCAGTTGGAAAATCATTTTTCCATGTGCAGTAGCCTGATTCGAAATCACAGTCACCAGTATGTCCTATAACACACAATTACAAGTGTACAAAACTATCTTACCAATATAATTTCACACATTAGTTACATACAAAAACTCAATCATCAAATAGAAAGCAGTTACAAGATTTCAAAAAACTAAATAAACTAGAATGTGTCACAAAACTATTTCTGTGTTCTTACCAGTCATTTGTTAACTTTTCTTAATGAAGATAGTGCTACCTACCCCTTGGCTGTGAGCTTACTAACGTAGTAAGATGCACAAGGATCCAAATACATCATTAGATACAAGGTCATGTGGACATCACTAGACACACATGCCAAGATATGTCCAATTAACTTAGTTGTGTTGTTAACATAGCAACACTATGCAACACTAGATAATTAATTGGTGGCATCTGCTCTTGTGACAATGAGCACATGCGCAGAGGCATGGCAAGTCATCGTTGAGTCGTACCATCGTTTACGCCAGCGTTATAGACTGTACCATAGCGCTTCCGCTCTCAGTAATTAATCAAAACTTGAAGTACATCTTGGTCACATGTGTGCAAACCAACAAATACTACAAGCAAATATCAGTGCAGTACCAACAGTGATGAATTAAACTTTCACAATGATTTATAGTTGATGAAAGGTGCAAAGCATTGTACAATATACTGACTTACCAAACGATGGAAACGAACTAGGCAAGGCTACAATAATAAAAATGACAAAGTCACAAATTATGAGATCGAAGTAGTGTACTATGCCTACCACAGTTGATTCCAGATCCAAAAGAATCTTCATCACTGTGATCACCGCAATCATCAACACCATCACATACCCAACGCTTTGAGATGCAGTGGAGGTTATCACACCTGAACTGCCACTGTTGGCACTGACGAGGAACTGGAGGACCTAACAGGTACGTTATACATCAGCATTTTCTTTACCATTCCTTAGACCATTTACAGCTCTATCTACCTGCCATACAATGTCATCCAGACTCCACCCACCTGCCCATCTGTGTACAATTGTCTGTAACTGCCTGCCTCTCTCTCTCTTCACACACACACACACACACACACACACACACACACACACACACACACACACACACACACACACACACACACACACACACACACACACACACACACACACACACACACCACACACACACACCACACACACACACAACCTCATAGTATAATTATAGTATTACTACTAAACATAGTACCACACCACTTACCAAAGCAACCAGCAGTAAATGAAATATCATCGATGGCAACATCAGATCTGTACGTTGAACCACGAATTCCTTCCAATTCAACATAAAAGGGAACATTGCTGTAAATTGGAACAGATGCTCGCTTCCACACCGGACTGTTGACTCCAGTAATCTCCAAAAGTCGAGACCTTTTGTCTGTATCTGCATTCTTCAAGTACACCTGGAAGACACGATATATTCTACACTACAGCAACATGTAGCTACTCTCTATCTACCAACCTGTAGCGCTGCTTTACTATCACCATACATGTGATACCAGAAACGAATAGAGCATTTCCCGTTCGTCTCAACATGTCCAAAAATGTTTCGCAATGAAATAACAGCTCGATCGCCAGCCGTACCTCCACTTGCTTCAATATGAAGGTAATGACCTGCAATTCACACAATGTCAATAGCCCCAAAGCATGAATCCTGTAACTCAATACCTGTGCTGTTGCCATACGTATGATCACGTCTAGGACCTGTAAATACTGATGGAGTCAGTCCACTGCTTAAATACCACTGACTGTCAAGTGCACTGTCTACAAACCAACCACATGTACCACTTTCAAATGAGCAGTCAGTTGCAGCTATAAGGAATACATCCAGATTTTGCTTTGCTACAATAAAGCTTGCAGATGATCAAGCTTACGACAATTGATTTCATCTGATGAATCGCCGCAGTCATTGTTGAAGTCGCAAAATAAGTCGTCCGAGATGCAGTAGTCATTACTGCATGTGTACTGGCCCTTGGCACATGCTGTTGGTACAGCTACGGGGAAAACAGAATAAGGCAGGAACACACATGCACACACACATGCACACACACACACACACGCACATACACACAGACAGCAACATATTACACTGTAATCACAACAACCATCACACATACGTGCTTCGCAGTTGCTCAGCATGATGTCATCAATTGCAACATAGTTGTTTACAGCTGTTGCATCATAAGAGGCACTTATCTCAACCTTCACTTGGTGTTGTAAACCAATGTTCACGACAGCTTGCTTCCAGCCCCTACCAGTGCTGTTAGACGCATGCCACAAAGTAAATCTGCCTGTTGTGCTCTTCACTTGAACCACCAACGTCCCAAAGTCTATGCCATGCAAGTGATACCAAAACACCAACTGACATCCTTGACTAAGTCGAGAAAAGACAGTAGACTCAAGATATGCAACTTGTTCATCAAACACAAATGCAGTCCTATGTTCAGTGTACATGTAGAAACCTAAACATCACGCACACAACGCAATGTCAAACAACAAACTTAAGACTAACCGAAAAGACTTGCCTAGTTTTGTCCCAAAAGTGTGATCCACATCAGGGCCATTCACGTTACCTGGAATTGGTCCTTGCTGCTGTCTCCACTCATAGTTAGAATCAACAGCTGGGTACCAATTGCACATGCCATTCTCAAACGTGCAATTAGTTGCTGAAAGCAAACACAAAAGTTGCAAAAAACGGCAACAAAAATATAGAGACTGCAGTGCACACTACTCAACAAGAACAATAATCTGTTGTACAAAACAATGCAGAAGAATGGAAAGGCATGCACAGTACACACGCCCACACACCCACATGTGCACACACACGCACAGTTGACGTACAGCAAACAGTTTCATCTGAGTTGTCACCACAGTCATCATTAAAATCACACATCTGGCTCTGCTTGATACATTTACGATTGTTACATGCAAACTGCCCAGCAGTTGGACACGTTGGAACTACGAAACACAAGCCATCACCACAACAACACAACAAAGAACATAAAAAAGCTTACCATCAAAAGTTGTATTAAACTCAATATCATCAATTGCAATGTCTCCTTGAAAACCACGCGCAAGAGCCCCAGTGAAGTGAAGCTCCAACTGTCCACATGCAGGAAGAAACAAGTCAACCACTGCACGCCGCCAAATAAAGCCTTGGTTTTCACACTTCATCCACAATACTGAAGAATCTCCTCTTTGCTTGCATAAAGCACTTAACTGAAGACATCCAATAGACCGTCCAAACATAAAGTACCAAAAAGATATTTTCCGATTTAGAGGACTGAAGGTCATGAGTGGGCTAACAAAGCTGGCGATTTGCAAACTTGCAGAACTGGCTTCAATGTAAAGGTAATGACCAGATGAGTTCATAAACGTGTGGTCACTACGTGGACCAGTGACTATCGACGATGTGTATCCTTGATGTCGCATCCACAATGCACCAACATCATGTATTGAATGTTGCCAACCAGAACAGTCATGCTCAAAGTCACAGTTGGGAGTCAACACAGCTAAAGGAAAAATTAAATGACAATCATTTAATGACGACAATGAAATGTATACAACGACAAACAAGCAAGTGAAAGGCAGTCCAGTGGCCATTGACCCAAAATGCCTATACAAGGTAGCTGCCGGTGACATAAAAGTCAAGTTTTCACATATTCAACAGAATCACAACAACACTATCCTTACATGTACATGCAATTTGTAAATGCCATAGAAGCAAGCAGTACGGTGTTTACCATCAACTGACACATACACCATGTGCAACCACGTATGTAGCGGTGCGGTGCTAACAAACTGGTAGCTACCACCTGTACAAAAGTGCACAACGAATTTCACCGCAATGGTTTCCATGTGTTCATAACGCAAAACATATTGATGTGTTCATGATGCAAAATATATTGATCTACACTATCCATGTATCATTTTCTGGTCTCTCTTTAAGATGCCCTTCCTCTACCTGGCATGTTCAACTCTGCATATTTCATTATGCATTATGTCTTCAGCGTTTTCCTGCAATACAATTTTGCACAAGCTACATGTACGCAAGTAATAAGACAGGTCACTGTGTCTGCACTATTGCCTCCTGGCCCAACACGTTTCGCACACACCCAACCCAAAGTCTGCCATCATAATGCCCATTACGTCAACACTTGCTACAGCATATTACATACAGTATACTGTATTGATGTAACAAAACATGTTTGTCTGTTCTACCTATAACTTTCCCATCCCGCCTTTCCCACACAGACCGTCTTAACCACACAGAGAACAGACAATCTTACAACAGAGTAAATACCAAACAACTTACGTTCGATTGATACTTCAGTTACTACAAAAATCAAATTGTTATTTCTTCACTAACATTATCAGTATCACAAAACTCACAAGGACGACCACACAGGGAACCAAGAGAGAAGTCATCAAATGCAATGTCTCCTCCACTACCATTCACAACTGCTTCCAAAATAAACTACACCAAATTTCTATTACAAATAGAAAGCAAATGTAACAACACACAAACTTGCCGTAAAATTAAAATCAGTTTGGAAAGGAACAACTGCTTTCTGCCATGTGCTGGATTGACTTCCCTTCTTGCTCCATATAGCTCTCTCTTGCTGTCCATTCTCCACAACATATAATGTTAGTTGTCCAATCTGTGACCCAAGCATGTGGTAGAAAAAGCGAGCGGTACAGTTGCCTTTAATATGTGGAGCAGCATAGACAGCACTCTGCAGCCTGGCTGTATCACCTGGCTGTCGAGGATCACTCGCTTCAATAAAGAGGTACCGACCTATACAAATAATTGACTAAGTCACGTATTTCATCATTGTAATTTGCATCCTTCTAATGTTTTGTGTTCTGTCGTTCGCTTTTATATTGTCCCTAAATGTATTCCTCATATATTTCTACAGATCAGAAATAACTTCTGTTGTTTGTTTGTTTATGTGTCTGTCTTTCGTGTCCATCACTAAACTCCCCTTCCTCCTTCCTCCTTCCCTCCCTCCCTCTCTCCTCCCTCCCTGTCTCTACAAGCAACCACCACGTCAGCTTGACTACTAGTACCTCGACGTAACGAGTCAACAACATACTATCAAGTAATTAGTCAGTCAACCACTAATACTAATGTAGCCGACAGCAGCTGCAAACCTTACCATGACTCGCTCCTGTTGTGTGATCTGCAACAGGACCTGTATTAGATGACGGTGTTTGACCCCCTTTTGGTAACCAGTTGAAGTCATCTCCATGGATGTTGGTCCAATCACACATCGAACTCTCAAAATCACATCGACCATACACTTTGGCTAACCAACACAGCACAACAGAACTCATCAATAACTTGTTACAACTACTTAAAACCTGCAAGCAAAATTAAGCATAAGGGTAACATGCACTAACTGCAAATACACACACAAGTGACAGAAGCCTTGATAATTAATAGTGAAAAGAATCGTGACATGAACAGAAAAAGACATTTGTCCAATATATCAGTCAAGCAGGTCTTTAAAATCTATATCAATACCTTTATCTATTTCTATGGCTACAACTTGATCAACTTAATCATCTCACTGACTGGACAAAGTATAAATTAAAAAAAATTAACACAACAGTAGTCTAGTCAAAATGATGTGACAGCAGTACAGACGTTTAGACGACACGACCACAAAGAGGGTATAGGGTACCACCAGTCCGTGTCAAATTCCTCAAATATACAGTACTCTATATGTCTTCCATACAGCTAACATGGATGTACAAAAATACTCACACACCACACCACACATACAGTATGTAAGTTATAATGTACACATAACTGACAAACAAAACAACAATAGTATTTTAACTATTTCCTATTACTGTCAATGGATATGTCAATGCTTACCACACTCGACAGGAAGTTCATCACCACCACCGGCACAATCTTCCACAAAGTCACATAAATCCTCGCGAGAAATACAACTGCTATCACTGCATTGGTAGTCGTCATACCGATCACAATCTGGATGAGGCAAATCAGGGTCACAGTTAGCAAACGCGATGTCGTCCAGTGCAATGTCTGATTTTGTGTTTGTTCCACGAGTCGCTTTGAAAATCACTCGATACGGTCCACTCAGTGCTGCATCGCTTAGTGCTACTCTGCCTACATACCACTGGTTGCCTTGATCTCCTCTTTGCAACCATTTCTGTTTAGGTGCAGTGGTCACTCCATTAGAAGCACTGGTCACTAGAACCTCTAATGTGCCAACTCCTGAGCCATACATGTGGTAAGCAAACGTTAGCGAGCAATTCCAGCCAGCTGCTTCATATCTAGGACTTCGCAACCTCACAACACTGTTGTGTAAAAGTCGGTTACCTTCCATGTACAAGTAGTAGCCTGAATAAACACAGCAGGTCAAGTATTGAAACACAGTATTAAAATGCCGATGTGCATTACTCCAATACAAGTCTCGTGTACTAACAAATGCATTGGTCAATACAATCGTCAAACGTACAAACAGTTGTACTACATCAACAAGTAACTAGGAACATGTCGATCTAACCTGCCTCTGTCCCAAGAGTATGATCCACCTGTGGACCAGTCAAATTTGATCGAGTCGGTCCACGGATTCTCTGCCAGTCAGCATCATCACTGTGACTCTCCATCCAATAGCATTCATCCTTCTCAAACGTACACATAAAATTTACTACAATGAAACAATTCCACTAGAAAACGAATAATTAGAAATAAGATGATCGCAAAATACACACATGGATACGTCTTTCCAGAATTTGAAATAGAAGTTGAGACTAGTAGAACAATCGTATGAATACAAGAGCATATATATATATATATATATATACATCTACACACTACCAACAACTCACCAGAGCAGCCTTGCTCATCACTCTTGTCTGTGCAGTCACTGGTGCCATCACACCACCAATCATTCCAGTAACAAGGAGGATCTGAAGTAAGTTTTTGTGTTGCACACTCCGTCATGTATGCCCAACATGGTGAAGTTCGAAGATCAGGGCAGTTATTCTCATCACTTCCATCATTGCAGTCAACTACACCATCGCAGAACCATCGACGTGGAAGACATTCACCAAAGCGAGAACACTGCGAGTAGCCAGGTTCACACGCAGGAGCAGCTGCAAACACCAACAATCACACACTCTAACAGATGCATGTCAAGTCTAGCCTTGTGTACATGTGAACACAACAGACTCTTTAAAAGATTATCATGCTGTACAATGCCATAAACATCAGATGACATTTGCAAGGTCATTATCCACATCAAAACATCCTAAGAAATTTGTAAGGTAGAGTTGTATAATATGATGATCAATCAACACGTTAACTATCATCACAAGAATCAGGACACTAACTCACTTCCTGTTTGACAACCCAAAGAAGGTGATAGACCATCAACTGCAATGTCGCCACGCCAACTTTCTCCACTCATCGACTCAAATACAAATCGCCATCTCACAGCTGCTGTGATGTCAACAACCTCGCCTCGAAGCCAAGCATTCCCTTGCTTGCCTTTCTTACTCCAAATGAGTTGTCGAGGAATCAGCGAAGATGAACTCTCCACATAAAGCTAAACATCAACAACAAATTCATGCAAGTTCGGCAACATATCTAGAAGACTTACTGATAAGGTAGTAATGTGATCTCCAAACATGTGATACCAAAATGTAAAATAGCATGAGTTGTCTGATGTTGGTGGATACCAAGGGCTAACCAGACGGTACACTCCTCCAGGTTCAACACCTGATGTCTCTATGTATGCATAGTAACCATTTTCTGTGCCAGTTGTCTTGTCTGTGCTAGGTCCTGTGCCAATGCTTGGTGTGCTACCTTGAGCAATATACCATAGATATGTAGAATCTCTAGCATTGTTGCGCCATCCACAACTGTCACTATTGTCAAATGCACATCGACCACTGACAATAGCTGTAATGTACAACAAAATCATACACTGAAAATATTTTAACACACACACACACACACACACACACACACACACACACACACACACACACACACACACACACACACACACACTTGACTTTTTGCAAACATCACGGTATCTACCTCTTTTAAACATCAGGAAATGTCAGGAAACGGCACACATACACACACACACACACACACACACACACACACACACACACACACACACACACACACACAATGCCCACACACACACACATCAAGATACTAGCAGCCCTTCTGAAGTCTCAATGTACGTATTACAACATACAACAAGTTACATCATGTGACAAACTAATAGCCAGTAGTAGTATCCAGCATATTCGAAGATTACATGTAGCAAAACGTTTGATTGACAAAACAAGGCGTAGCAATAAAACAACACACCTATTTCTTGCTACCATGGTAGCAAGAAATGCAACTGTCTACACTGTTACCCCAAACATCTAGTCTGCCCATGGCTACTACTGTGTACCTGTTCATCATTATAAAATGTGTCATAGACCATCTTTACAATCACCTGGGTTTTAAATATGTTGTATACAGTAATATATCAATACTTACGACAGTTGTATTCGTCTGAATGATTTCCACAGTCGAAGCCGTAGTCGCAAACGTGTGTTTTGTCAACACACTCACCTGTTGAACAGTATAGTTGACCACTCGCACATGTTTCATTCTCATGCCCATCTACAACATGACAATACGATTAATACATGTCACTTCACCACGATGTGCCATACCGTCAGCACAGTTCTCGAATGTTATGTCATCAACTGCAACGGTTCCATCAAAATTAATGCCGGATCGAGTTTGAAAGACAATTTCAAAATCATGATGATGACCAATTGGGACAGTTGCAAGATGCCAAACAGTGTCATTTGAATTGTCATGGAATGACCACTTGTAACTGTCCAGTGACCCTCCTGTTCCACTACCACGTACAAAGACAACAAGAGAGTTGGCTGCTGTGTCATAAAGATGATAGTAAAATTTCATAACACATTCATCACCACTGCGACCAAATGGCTTAGAACGCAATTCAGCTTGCACGTCAAAAGCTGATAGATACGAATCAGCTGCAGCAAAGTACCCTGCAACACAAGACATGCCAGCATTACATACGATTAGTGACAGATGGGTAATTGAAGCAAACAGTTGCAACTTGTATATATTTATGACTAACTGAATAAAGCCATACCAGAAGTCTGCTGCGTTGTGTGATCACCAACTGGCCCGCCAAACAAACCAACTAAATGATCAAACACTGTCGCTCTTTCCCAAAAATATTCTCCAGACACAGGTACTGGCCTCCAGTTGCACATGTCCTTTTCAAAAGTACAATTCGTTGCTGCAACAAATGATTCAATTGAGTTGATGAATACAAAGTAATGCTTAAAACTCACTGCAATCTCGCTCATCTGAACCATCCGAACAGTGACGAAGAAAATCACAAACAAAGTGTTCATCTATGCACCAATAATCTCTACACTGAAAGCCAGTGCCACACGGAGGAGCTAAAGACAAAATCACAAGTCACTGTTACTACAGTACCGGTACCGAAATATGTCTGTAATACAAAAACAAAATCAAACGTAATGCTACACTAGCAGTGTTCAGATATATGGATATTCACAAGACAGCACGTGTTCTATAATAAATCTACTAGAGTGATTACAATCATGATTTCCAAAAAATTCTTACAATTCAAGCTTCCGATTCACATAAATGCAAACGGAAAACATGGCATGCCTGAGACTACACAAACTGCCATCCAGTATCCACAAAAAGAATATTCAATGTCTACATCTGGGGTGTAAAAACATGTATATTTTCAACCATTCAAGTGACATACCTGCGGTGGTTTCACTATCAAACTTAATGTCATCAATTGCTATGTCTCCCATCTTTCCACCATTTGTGGTTGCTTTGATTTTCACACCATAGTGTAGACACAAAGACGGAGTAACAACTTGGGCCTGCTTCCATGAAGATTGCTGATTTCCACATAGTTTCCATGCAACATGTTCAAAGTTTGCTCCACAGAGAAAAACAACCTCTAGACAACTAACGTTTTCACCATACATATAATACCAAAAAGTCAGACGCCTTATAGTTGTATTGTAATGCAGCATCGGAGATGTAATTGAAGCAACACCATTGTCATCCAAAGAGCTGTCAATGTATAAATAGAAGCCTGTGTCACTGTACAGTGTATGATCATGAGTTGGACCAGTTGGGTACTGAGGATTCTTAGCAGCAGTGTTTGTCAGACCACGATGGCGAATCCAGTTCAAGTCTTGACCCCACTCATTCTCCCATATACAAAGACTTGACTCAAAATCACAATCAGCATCGATTAAAACTGCAACAATGCATAACATATTATACACTAAACGTTACGTAGATACAATCAAATACACAAAAAGCAAGCACATAAGTGAGTAGACTAAAACTAAAGGAGTCATGACTGAGAACCACAGACAGACAAACTAACCGACACAACTACTTACCACGAGATGATGAGTCAGGTACATGCACTACAAACCACAAAAAATTGTTTCAAATACATATCACAAAAACACAATACAAATGAGAATAACACGCAGACCTTTACGTGAACATCCTGGACCCTGAGAAATACTGTCAAGTCCCACATCACCCCCTTCAGAATCTCCCAATGTTGCAACAAATTCAAGCTACAAATACAGCAAAAACATAAAAATATGTTCCTTTCCCTAGCAATCTATACAATAATAATACAATTGTGCATGCATGTCCATCCACCATGCACTACAGTACCAACATCTGAGAATTTGTGTCACAACTAAGAGAAAATGTTGTGCATTTTGTGGCATAATTGACAATGTAACAGAGCAAGCTGTTGATGCACTTTTGTTATCAATCTTCCTTTGCTGTGAAAGCTAACAGGTACCACAAACCTCTGTGATTTGTCGTGTTGTATAATCCACAAATACCAAAATTGCCAAAAGTATAACCCAAAACTGGTTTGCAGAAACAAAGCTTTTTGCACAAACTCACTTTTAGTATACTGTAGGTAAACCCAACAAACAGAGTAGCCTGCCAGCTAGTGATTACTAACCTACATAGCTGATCAACCTAGACTTATGTTAGTAACCTGACTACACTAGACAGTTTGCTAACAAAACTAACTGACTATACAAAATACAGCCACATGCTCATGTTATAAACCCGCATGTGTATGCAACAAACCTGATATTGGAATGAAGTAGTAACAACTGCCTTTCGAGTTTGCCACTTACTGACACCACCAACTGCGGTATCAACAAGTATCTTCGAACGTCCAGTAGATACAGCATATACTTGTAGACTACTTCCAGTACCAGCACGCAAATAGTAAGAGTACGTTACTTGACAGCCACTTGCTGCTGGAACATCAAACATTCGACTCCTCAAAACAGTCTTCTGACCACTGTTATAGTGAGTTTGATCGGCCACCATAAAGTATCCTGACATAAACAATGGCTATTATTATTTATTACATAATATGATCACTTCATTTTCATTACAAAATCACAAACTAGTTTCGAGATCACAGCCACTGCCTAAGAGCAATGGTGAGCAAATCAATACCAAACACTAAACGACCGCAGACGATACTCAAGTAACCTTGTAGAATCCCTCAAAATACATGCACTTAATTAGCAAATAGTGTCATACATTTATAACAAGTCTGTAATGCTCCACACTTGCATGATAACCAAGCATCTTAAATCTCAATAAAAAGCAAACCAGCAGCAACACAATGTAACAAAACACATTACACTGCTTACAACATGCATCTCTCTTTAATTGTATATAATCTACACGTCTTGTTATAACCAACTAGTATGACAAGGTTTACTAAGAACAGTTATGCAAATATCTACTCACCTGAATTGTTTAATGCGTTCTTAGTTGACCACCAGTCAAAGTTATCGCCACCTTGAACATTAGACCAATCGCAAAGTCCGGTCTCAAAATTGCAGTACGTGCTGTGCTGACCTACAAACACAAACTGGGAACACAGTTGCAAGCTAAGAGATAAAGACTGAAGTCATACTGCAACTGGCTAAATTCTCATCTGATCCTCCAGGACAGTCTTCCACAAAATCACAAACTTTTGTCCAAGTAAGGCAGCCACCTTTAGCACAGCTAAACATGCGCTGTGAAGAGCAAGTGCCATTTGTACAGAATGCCTCATCAGCGCCGTCTGTACAGTCCTTGTTTCCATCACACACCACTGTAAATGGAATACAGCTAGTGCCATTCCGACACTTTCCCTGAAATATTCCACAATCTCGAGAAACTACAAAGCAGCAACATTGTATTAAAACCAAGAAGTAATGGAACAAATTCCTAAACCCTTTCTACTGAATAACCAATACAATATCATAAACTTGCACATGAGAATGTGTTGTGAACTGAGACATGATTTGACGCATAAATTTTTTTGTGCCTAGTTAAGGTGAGTTCAAGGCATCTCTCCCATCTGACTAGCTGACTAATGCATTCAACTAACAAGTGTTCGAAAGAGTGACATTCCAATGTAGTATTAAAAGTTTTGTGGTCCTGCAGATGTACAGATAGTCACACATTGACTTAAGAAATTTATGCTTAAACAACTGGTTGTTTGGCTCCTGCCAAATGACAAGATGGTTAATGACAGCAATGATGGAACACAACTGATATATATCAACGCAACACAACCTCTGCAGTTGGTTTCATCAGAGTTGTCTCCACAGTCATTATCTCCATCACAAAACCAAGAACTCCATAAACACTGACCACTTTTGCAAACTGACTGCCCAACAGAACAAGGAGGTGGAGCTGCAAATCCAAAACCAAATTTTAAACTAGCAAGACCCATCTTAGCAAATAAGTAGTTTACCTCCCAACTGACAACCTAATGTTGGTGAAATATCATCAAGCGCCATATCAGAAAGAAATGAAGGTCCCAAATTTGCGACCACTGACAGTTCGTAACTAACAGAGCTGTTAACGCTGACAAAATCTCGGTGCCATCGATTGCCCTGATCTCCTTCCTTAGACCAGATAACTGTTCTTGATATAGTCTCTGAAGTGAATGGATTTACTTGACTTAAAACCACCTGCAAAAGCAAAAACAATAAAATTGAGAGATAAGCAACAATGCAAGTGAAGCCTGGTTTACAATATGACGCCGATGCTGAAATAGAAATGAACCCTACTACAGCATCAACATCGCCGTCAACATCATGGATGTCACTTTTGTCAAGGCAGTCTCTGTAAAGTTTGATGCTCAGCTGAGCGTCAGCGTCATATCGTAAATGAGGCGTAAGAGACACAACAAAATAGTCCATCTGACTACCACAAACAAGGTCATAATGATGGTCTATCTATTTATGCCAATTCGACAGTCACCATTTCTATGCGTTAACGCTCAACAAGATGATCACCTTGGCAATCAACTGTTTGAGTTATAGTCAAGACATTTTCACCAATCTGCCAAGAAGTTACAGCTGTTTCAATTGTCAAGTGGTAAATTTACACATATACACAAATCTTACCCTGTTGTGGGCAAGTTTCAATGATACTTAATTAATAACCTTCCCCTGCGTCAATCATCTGTTGGTCGTTTCCCTAATGGGCTATTCAAAATCCCAGTATCATACAAATATCATTCCCTTGCTTACATGCATCCCTTAGTAGTTAGTACTAATCCCTTACTTCCCTTCTCCTGTACTGCAACATCATTTTAGCAAACTTTCCCATTCTCATGTCTCTAATGGCAAACAAGCCTTGCAAGTAACGCATTCACTTAAACATTAACACTAATCTTAATACAAAACCTAAACACCATTATTCATTTCACGCTAAAGCACTGCTTACTTCAAGCTTTCCCATGTGATAGCCATACATATGGTACCAGAAACGAAATTTACAACTGCCATCGATAACAGCTGGGAATGAGTTTTGATACACAAGACTGAACACAGAACCACCATTTGGTCTTGGAGAAGATGATTCAGCATATACATAATATCCTGAATTGTTCTGATATGTGTGGTCAAAACTTGGACCTGTTGCAGTAGATATTGTCTTTTCTCTATCAAGAAACCACACAGTTGGTGATTCTACAGTTAGCCAACCACACCCAGTTTCTTGAAAATCACAACGCCCGTCAACATAAGCTACAGAGAAATGCATAATGTATAGCTCATTGTTAAGTAGTTAATTGTATGCACTCACGGCAGTTGATTTCATCACTTCCATCATGACAGTCATGTTCATAATCACAGACATAGTCGGAATTGATACAGTGTCCATTAGAACAAATGAACTCATTTTCTCGACACCTTCTGTTAGGCTCTACAAGCACATTACAAATACTACAATGCATCACACCACAACATGTGGCACTACAAGCACATGCAAAAACTAATCTCCAATCATGTACATGCAAGCATGCTTGTGCACGTATGCATGCTCGTATGTATGCAAGACAAAAACAAGCCTTCCTATCTCATCTTATGAGACGAAGTCACAACACATACCTGCCAAGCAATTCGAAAATGACACATCGTCTATAGCTATGTCTCCTTGGTAGCCAACTGTGTCTGTGAAATCAGGTCCTGAAGTCACTTCAAAAATGAGTTCAAATTCAAACCGTCTGCCAATAGTAACATTTGCTTGATGCCACATATTCCCTTGATCACCAAGGATATGCCAAACATGTTGCAGTCGTTGAGGGGTCTTTACATTTACAGCAAGGTTACCGACGTCTTCCCCAAACATGTGATACCAAAATGAGACTGTGCAGTTGAACCCAGTTTCAGCAAACACGGTGCTGTACAAGTCAGTGTGTGTGCCTCGAATAATAGCTCCATGCTGTACACTAGCAACAGCATACAGACCTGCAGACATCATCCAATATGTCAAATGGCCAATTGTGAGAAAGGAATTAACAACGCATTTACCATTTCCTGAACGATCACTGGCTGGACCTGTTAGGTTTGTCACTAATCTTGCTGTTGACTGCCGCTCAAACATAAAGTCATAGTCTTCTCGTCGCCTCCTTTTCCAGTTACACCAACCAACATCAAAATCGCAATCATATGCTAACGCAACAGAAATACAAATGAACACCACAAAATTGAGCAAGGAAACAATAACCTTACAACAAAAATCTTCATCAGCGCCATTCTGGCAGTCTGGTTTGAAATCACATACGAGTCTCTTTGTAACACAAGTGCCATTGCCACAGTCAAAGTCATTTCCACAAGGAGCTACAAACAGAATTTACAAAATATACAGAATGTCACACTGAAGTCAAATTACTACAACTCCACTTGTTTAAAAAAGCTGCAATTGACTGTCAGACGCACACAAAAAAGCAAAACGTGACTACATGTATTGTCACCAACATGACAATCACACAAGACAGCACTACCAGTGCTGAAGTGAATATAAATAACAAACATTACTGTAGTCGTCTAATTGTGTGTGTATGTTTAAATGTAGATGTAAATCAATAGTCACCAAACATACCAAACTCCAAACTAATGATTCAACTATGCAAACACAGCTCTACAAGCCTTTGACATATTCTGATGACACTTACGAGGTGGTGGAATAGGACCAAACCATATATCGTCAACTGCAATGTCACTGTATTCACCCCAGTAGATATACTCATATGAAAAAGTAGCAACAAGTGCAATCTGAACAAAGAACAAGGCCCATTTCATACACTCAAGTCAGGTTGTTGTCAACAATGAACTTACTCGGAATATATTGCCACTCTTACAAACATCTGTCCTGACAAAATCTGGAAGCCAATTAACTCCCTGATCTCCACATGTCTGCCAAACTCGTTTAGTTAATACAGGATCACACTCAGGGTCATCGTAGCAAAGAACTTCAATGTCAAAGCAACCAACACCCTTCCCCAGCATGTGATACCAAAAAAACATCGCTGCACTGTCATTTGTGTAGTTTAACAATGGGCTGTAAAAACGTCCTTGTTCTCCAACTGACAACGTAGAACCCTGGTCTGACATCTCAACATAGATGTAATATCCTGTTTCATTGTCAAATGTGTGATCCACTGATGGCCCTGTCTCTATACTTTCAGTGGCGCCCTGGTTTCGTCTCCAGAAGAGCACATTCCTCTCACTGTTGCTCCAGTAACATGAATCAGTTTCAAAGTCACACGATGGACTGGTTACAACTACAAAAAACAGTACACGTGCTTATACACAAAAATCGTCTTTGAAAGAATACTGCACCTTGTTCTGCAGGCTGGAAAGCAGCTACAGGAAAACAAACGTGTTAGTGTTATTCTATTTAATGGTTGTTTCAGCTACAGTTATTTGCAATCTTTCTCTAAAATAAAACTTATATACGTGTAACCTGGTCAAGATGCAGACTTGCTTCTCGCCAATACCATCTTCAATCATCTGTTTGCGTGGCTCTTGGTCACGGCAAAAATGTCTACATTCCTTAACATACCTCTAGCTACAACTGAGCCTCATCTTGGCGTAGGCGCAAACGCGTGACATAAGAGTGATTTTTATGAGTGATGATACAATCCCTAGCTTGCTTCTAGCCATATGTCTATTTAGCTTAGACTCATGTATCGTAGTTGTTTAGCTTAGATTTATTAATTGTAGTTGTTGTGAAGTGCACATGTCACATGCCATGCTGACACTAAAAAATTATTAACAGTATATTACCATATGTATTTAGACTCAAGCCAGTCTCTCCCTGCTTTCGTCATTTCCAGCCTTCGCCATTCCCCCTTTGGCATCCCCCCTTTGCCATCCCCCCGATTGTCAATGGAGAGAGACCCTACCCGACCACCTAGATCACGTGCCAACTGCCTTGGGCATATAATCGTTTCAACTTGGCACACAAGCACTTCACAATTGTTAGAAGATCGGCAGAAAGCAACTGAACAATGTATTTAGAGTGGACAGAGCTGTAGGCTGCTCATCTGAACTATCAACAATGCATCATCAGCATGCATGAAATGTTTTGATGCTCTGTTCTTTCGACCTGTTGGTAGCAACAGGCTTTCAAGGCATAGGCCTAAGTGTATACCAATAGAAGAATTCACTTGTCGAGAGGATACCACTTACTACTCTCTGTTCCTGTTGATTTTGCGCTTTGAAAATCTGTAATAACTTTTGTGCAATAAGGCAGATGGTGACAATCTTGGTATCATTCAAAACCACAAGTTCCCAGATTTTAGGGTAAGAAGCGCCTATGTATTACACAGGCGGTTGATAAAGTTTTGCATATCAAGAGTCATTAGGATTCTTAACTCATTAAATAGGTATGGTCTTACAACAAGAATGCTGCTAATAGAGGAAGTAGCCAATTAGCAATGTCCGCTGCCTTGACATCAACTCAAAGTTGCTCTTGTTTAGTGAGTAGCTGCTTAATATTTCTGACTCCTCTTCTCGTTCTGCTTCATCTTGATAGCCTGGGACTTCCTCTACTGTTACTTAACATCTTCATATTGTAATATGACCTCTAAATTGCACAGTTAATGGAATATCACTTAACATCTGCGTGTGGTAAACAAATACAGCTGCATCATTAGTCACTTCAGAGCACAAAGTCAACCCCAACAGAGAGTAACAAATCAGGATATTACGATACAAGTGAGGACCACTAAATGGCTCCCTAAAACTGTTTATGTAATCCTGTCTGCTACAAGTATGACCTGTTCAAAGTTCTTTGCACAGGAAGAAGGGCGGTCTGGTACCAGTCTGGTACCAGTCTCTCCCCACTCCAGAGTGACAATCTGGGAAACGGTGGGGTGAGAGACAGGCTCGAGTCTAATATTTATTATCAAATAAATAATGCAGTCTCACAGCTGTGCAATCAACCACAGACAAATATGATCTTTTACCTTGTTCAGCACATCCAAGGCTAAACGAAAAATCATCAATGGCAATGTCCCCTGTAAATGATGAACCTCTCACACCTTCAATTTCAAGCTATAGAAGCACATACAACAGCACACCAATCAAAACATAAGTAAAAAGCATTATATTCACCACAACTCACCATAAAGTAACTGTCAGTATGAATGTTAACTTCTGCTCTCTCCCAGTCAAACCCTTGTGGCCCAAGTCGAACAAATACAAGCTGTTTCTCTTTCTGTTTGCCATTCATGTCAACATTGACCAAGTAAACTCTTAGAATTCCGGTTGATGCTCCAAACATGTTGTAATAAAATCGAAAGTGGCAGTCATAACTGTATGGTGGGTTGAAGATACGACTTCGTAAACCAGCAATGTCCCCTTGCTGTGCAGGTGCAGAAGTCTCCAAGTGAAGATAAACACCTACAGCAACATGACAAGAATGATATCAGCTCATGGAGTATTTCTATGTTGCAGTTAAATACAAACAATAACAAGTACGAGTCAGCTGTCTAACTCAACAGTATTTGCTGCATATATTCTGTCGTCTACACAAAACTATTAGCACTCTTTGTCACCACATCAACTGTTTTGAAATCTAGAAACTATTCACTGAACTAACATCACAAATCTCTTTGTAGCTAGTTAAAGTATAGTGCTATTCTCAATACTATTCAATCTTAGCAACACATCCAAAAATAAAAATAGATAACAAACAAAACTGGCTTGCACTGAAAAGTTAACTGTCCTTAATACAAAATAACCTTGAACCATTCAAGAAAACAAAAAACATTTGTCAATAATCAGTTGAAATTATGGATCACCTCAGACTTCCATTTCACTACATCATGCACATCTATAACATAACTACAAACTGTCTGTTAATGTAGTCAATCTACTGAAGTCTTTTCTACTTTATGCAGAACTTACCTTTCCCGTTTGTATGATCTGCTTCTGGTCCTGTATCTAGAGATACTGTAAAGGCAGTATCTGTCTGCCAGTGAAATCCTGAAGGGGTTTCTATAACCTGCCACCCACACAAGTTCTTGTCCAAAGTGCAATAACCAGGAGCTCCACCAACACCTGTGTTACACTCTTGAGGACCAGCACAAACTGTTGGGTCTTCATCAGTGCCATCAAGACAGTCATCAACAAAGTCACATAAGCGTAAAGCATCAACACAAAGCCCTGTTTTCTTGCAAGGCAGCTGGTTTTCACCACACTTTGAAACAACAAATGCTAAACACAACCACAACACTTTCATACTAAGATATAAACATATGGTACATAACATTGTAGATTGACACCCTGCAGTACAGTGTACACTAATTTACACAAAGCCAACCTGACTAGTACATGCTTCCAAATACCAAGATTGAGTAGCTTAGTCACCACATTAGATCAACTCTGTGAGTAAATTTGCAGTAATTACAGTATACCATTGTAATCAAGATGTAACACAGATTGTATTGTATCTTGGACTCACAGTGATATAGCCTTTCTTGTATTAGCATTGATGTTACAACACGTGTTCTTTGACAAACAGACCGACCGACAATAATGAATGTAATAGTGTTGAAATTTTAAATATATGTATTAACAGACAGATGAACAGACAACAGACACACATATATACCAGGATCGCAGTTGATAAACTCCAGATCATCAATAGCTATATCTCCTTGAAACCCTGACGTGTGAGTTGCTTGAATCTCAATTCTGAAAGAAGACTTAATGCTTGGCAATGGTAATCCTCCAAGAATCCATCGGTCCGATTGTTGCCCAACTCGTTGCCACTGATACAGCACATCACCCGTGCTGTTCACAGCTCTGACCTCTAGTGTCCCAATGTTGGTGCCAATCATGTGATATGCAAAACGAAAAAGACAAGAAGCTGTTGAAAATTGATATAGACTACTTCGATATAGAGCTGAGGCATTCACATCAACACCACTCGTCTCAATATGCAAGTACGACCCTGAAACACAGGAAGATGCTTGTTTACCAGTTTTTGAAATATTTAAAACAAAGATCCAATTTTTTATAATTAAATGAAAGTGCCAAAAAATGCTAACCCGACTTACTGATTTGTCATGGTTGCTAAGTCCTAACTTCACAATGTCTATACAATTTCTGCAATAATCTGTTCATACTAGCATTTACAACCCAGTAGCCCAGAATGCTTTCTGCATATTCCATCTAATCTAATGTAAATGCCCATTATAATTTGTGCTCCATTGTGCCAACTTGCGCTCATAGAACTTCCCCAACCCACTCTATGCCTTGCAGTTCTTCCTGTGACAGGTCAGTTCTGCTACTTATAGCAATGCAATGCACTAATGAAATTTGCTATGGTTTATAAATGCTACTGCTCTAAAATAAGCAAGGTCTACTATACTTGGTAACTCTAGCCAGAAGGTGTGGACATCCTTGCCCATCTTGGTCTGCTTTTAACAAATATCCCATCTTTATAAAACACACCCTGCTGCATGCTAGCTGTTCCACAAGACCAAGATGCAGGCCGAACTATCCTTGCAGCCAACTGTCATTTAGTTCAACCAATTCCTACCATAAAATAGACACCTACTCGACATGACTCAAAGTCTATTTGTAACATTAGCAAGCAGGTGTACCAGGATGCTAGGAAAGTATTACAGACACAGGGACTGGCAAAACTATTATAACCAACGCCCTATTAAACACCAACATAGTAAGGTACCTTAACAGCATGCTTCCATAATTTCTCTCTTTTTCTTTTTTTTTCTGTATTACTTTCCATATGTGGGGCACTAGGTACTACGCTTTTTGGTGCGGAAATAAGTATAATCCATTCATTCATCCATCAATCAATCAATCATGCAACTCATACTAATAAATGAATTTAAAGGTTATTCAGTTGCAACCATGCATTTTGAAGGGGACGTAGGAGAATGAACTTCATGAGCTGTCTATGCAACTAACCTAGAGCATCTCCTCTTGTGTGATCAGCACCCGGACCTGTTTCAATAGACGCAGTGCTACCAGAATTGTTGGTCCACACAAGGCCACCGGTCACATTCCTATTCTCCCAGCTGCAGCTGCTCTCGAAGTCACATCCTTCATCTTCAATCAAACGACAACATGAGTTTGACCATCTGACCTAACACAATTACCAAAAACCTGGAAATCCTGTCTGTGGATATGTAGGAGTAACGGCTGTTGCTGGAGTAGTGCCTGACAACAAGAGTTAAAATAAATGCCTCGCAGCTGCTTTGAATTCACAAGTCTAAACATGTTCGTATATACACACACTTACAATTGATTTCATCGCTGCCATCCTTGCACTCTGCATCTCCATCGCAGTACTGCCAATTCCAGTAAAACTTATTCGTCGAGTTGCACCGCATTTGGTAAGGATATGGGCTCACTAGACGGAAGGAATAACGTCAAAATTCCAAGAACAAATAGACAAGACACAGCGATCGTGAGCCTGACTTTGAACACCAACTATCGACGGCTTGTAGAGGCTCCAATTTCCTACATTGCACAGATTCTCCATACAGCATGTGCAACGACTGCCATGGTTTGAGCAGAAACGCAAACAGTCCTCCTGGCAGCCTCGCGCTATCCCGAGACCCTGAATGTCGGACACAATGCAAGTCTCGTTCTTTCCACATGGGCGTTGATCGACGACGTTGTCGTAGTAGTTGTCCAGTGTGAAGTCGCATCCCGATCCCGTCTTGTTGCAAAAGAAGCAGTCTACGAACCAAATCAAATCGGAACTCACAAGCTAATTTGTCACAGGGCGCGTTCAAAAATGAAATCAAATGTTGCTCTACTGGCTACAAACGTAGCTCAGAAGAAACTGCTAACTACAAGGACTAGCACGGAAGTAGCACGGATATTCATACAACGATGTTCATACAACCAGCACGAGTAGAACGAGGTGCTCGCCACCGGCCTCGATAAATTCTCCAGTAGCATAACAGGGAACCATAGGGGACAATAATATCGCATTTCGATCCGAGACAGGGTAGTTCGCTTACAGACAGTGATCTCATCGTTTGCCTTACCGATCTGAAGCGCTCTGACTGGGCTTGTTAGCGTCCATGCAAAAACCAGCAATAATGCTGGCACAACCATGACGGCTGGCTAAACCACAAGTGTGTATCACTGCAGTGACCTGCCAAATATGCCAATACTTCCGGTTTGCGACGCGCTAACTGCACGGCAGTAGATGATTGGTCGGACGGTAAAGCCCAGTTCACAATACACCTCGCGTCGCGACGGCGTCAAAGGAGGCCGTTTCCGACGCGATGCACTGGAATAGGAAAAAATCCTAGCCAACAACACGTCGCGTCGCGTCGGACACGGCCTCCTTTGACGAGGGACGACACGAGGTGTGATTAGAGATGGTGCGTGCGGGGGCGAGGAGTAGGCGTTCCCTGTAGTACCCGTATTTGCCGCCATTTTAGGGGGCAAGTTTCTGTCTTCGGCAGGTATCTCTGTTTGCGACGGCGGCTTGTACAACATTTCAAGGACGTTCAACTGTGTGTTAGATAGTACGGCGGCTTGTACGACATTTCAAGGACGTTCAACTGTGTGTTAGATAGTACGGCGACAGTATACTAATCGCGAGATTTAAACCAAATATTTATCCGTGAATTTGCGAGTTTGACGTGATTTCGTAGTCTGATGGTCGAGTGCGCTAGAGCTAATTCTTAGAATAGAGATTATGGAACAGAAGTCTAAAAGCCTCTCCGACGAATCGCAGAAGCGATACGAGGAGAAAGTTGTACCTGCGGGCCTAAAAACAGGTAGAACGGAGGCCCAACTGTGGACGGAGAAGCAAGAAGTATTGCCGACATGAATTGGAGTGACATGATGTTGTATATGATTGTATGCTGTTAGGTGTACTAGACCTTTCTTGAGACGAACAAATCTCTCTCTACTGGAAGTGATCGTAGCAACCTAACTCATCCTTGCAGATGGTACCCAGTCAGGATTAGTTGAGTCATACACAAAGGATGGCTTTCCTAGAATTATTCAGAGTAGCATAGATTACTCTTTTAGTACAGAACATACTAGAAATGACAGCTCTACCAGACAGAAAGTGCTCAGAGCAAACACGCGAATGCTGCGACGGCTTCCAGTCCTTTCTGACTAGACTGGAGATCCACGCTGCCCGTTGTCTGTTGCTCAAATGACGCGTTTCAGGTCCCTGACTGGTTGGTATAGCCGGTGTAGACTAAAAACGTATGTTGCTGCCCTGAATTCTACGATCGTGGCAGCCGAAAACAGAGCAACTCGGTAGCCATGCTAGTACGCTGCCCCCTAAGATGGCGACTTCCGGGATATCACGTGATTGTGACGTCAAACGCACTATCTCTATTGTAGGTACGTCCCACTGTTGAGGAATAAACGCACTCACGTAAACACCTTCACGCACACACCACACACACACGCACACACACACACGCACACACACACACACACGCACGCACACACACACACACACACACACACACGCACGCACGCACAAGGCTTTAATCTACTTAACTTAATTTAACAAAAACAACAGTTTTACTTGTCATCCTTAGTAGCAACCATATTGCCTCCTCACAATTCTAATCACATGGCTGTTGTAGCAACCCACTACATCTTTTTCTCTTTCAATTGGCAACTTTTGACCAATTTGTTTCTGGTTAGTTATACTCCAGTAATTTCATTATGTGAAGTGGTACCCTCCAGGAATGAAAAAACATTACCTAAATTAATTCTTAAGCAACAGATTGTCTTGTTTATTTACAGTGCACTATTTCTAACTTCTGTTGTAGGTATCTTGTGAGTCTGTGTCTGTGTTACTAGAAAAACTCATTCAGAAATCTCTACTACCTACAACAGATTTAGCTCCAAAACACAACACCATAGGTTTGTAATTGGTCAATGCCAAATCAATAACACTGCTTGTCACTCCTTTAAAATTCCCATTTGTTTGTCTGATAGTCAGTACACTGGATTACAAATAATTAGTAGTAAGTAATTGCTCAACAGGAAGAGCATACCAGAACACTCGAAAAATATACCAGTACAGTACAACTTCAAGACAGGCAGTCATTTCTGTTCTATAATGCAACACAATTGCTGCAACTAGAAAGGCGGGTAGTTGGTCATAAGTGCGTGTATTTCTTACAGCTGCTTTTCGTACAAATTCTAGTAACTCCTTGCTGCAATGTCATCTGCTATTTCTAAATTTACCACTAAAGACTTCAAGGTTCTGTACAATGTAGGAGCTTCTGAAGACCCTAAAACATGAAAATAATTAAAACCTAGAAACAAAAATAAAAATTCAATTTTATACCTTGTTGTCTAGACCGCTCTTGAAATGCAGTTACAAGCCTAGCTGCAGCTTCATATGTTCTCCCCATTGGTCTGTTGGTTGGCACCAGCTGTGTTTCATTAGATGTTGGATTATACAACAGAGGTAATACAATAGATTGCTTGACAGTGTGAGTGCTGACCAAACGTATCTGCATTTCACCAAACGAAACCATATACGAGTTTTCACAGAATTAGTTTCAGAGTACATACCAACAGAAGAAGCCGTGATCTAATATAGACGACGCCACAACTCCCTGCAACAGTTCCCTGAGGTAAACCCCTGAAGCCGGGAGGAACGACGAGACATACTTCAACCTTCCATTTGTATGATGGCAGCGGATTCTAAACATAGGAGTGCAAGTGGTCTGGCTTGCTACTTTTTAGACTCTCTGACTTCTCAAAATATATGATAAATTCAGTCCCTCAATCAGTAAGAAGGTTGTGGTTACCACTGCTACACTACATAGTCTGACACTGCTAGTCACCCAAAAAGGGATTCTATGACACTATCTTTTGTGTCTGCATCATAAGTCCGTCTGTTCCCACTGCCTTCCTGTCTTTCCATCTGAGTATATTTAGGATTTCGTCTACATCCAGTAAGTCTACACAGAGTGATGTAAATCGCAACCTTAGCATATGAAATAATCTAGTTGTAAAGTTTAAACATTTTCAAAAAGGTGTTCAAAGACATTCAAGTATAACACACAAACACTGACCAGCTCCATCTCCACAATATTGGTGCAGTCTTTGAGAAGAGTTGGTGGCGTTCCTAGTAGCCGCAAGAAACCTTTTAGAGTTTCCACAGAGTAAGGAGGACAAGCAACCTGTGACCAACAGAATATGGTCAAACGGCAACACCAAAACCCACAAAACACTTGCTTTATAGCTGAAGAACTTCCCTAAGCAAAGAAGTGTTGAATTGTCAAGAATTTCCGTGGCTGTTTCTATCATAAACAAAAGCAAAAATATACACACTATTACACAATTATTTGAATGTAGTAACCTTCTCTTGGCACCAACTTTAGATGTAAATTGTAATCATTTGAGGCTGTATTGACCTCAGCTGTGCAATTGAGACTACCAATTTGAAATACAATGCTATTCTGGTCACTTGAGATGATGTTAACCTGCAAGATGATTAATTATAATAACATCTTAGCAAATTCACACCAGACCAACCACACAGCATGCAATTCCCACACTTGAACTTAATTATGCAGAACCTCCCAAATGTCTGTTATCAGTACCAATCTATTTAGTTGGTGAATTTGGTCTTACAAGTGTGTGTGTGTGTGTGTGTGTGTGTGTGTGTGTGTGTGTGTGTGTGTGTGTGTGTGTGTGTGTGTGTGTGTGTGTGTTGTAGTTGCTATGGTTGCACTGTTGCTCCTATAAAATAGATTACGTTAGTCATCAAAAATACTTAAATTACATTCTCCTGAATCAACAGCAATACTCACGCCTGCCTTAGAATATCATATTACTCACAGATCACCTTGCTCACTCTCCCGGGTAGAGAAAGATAAACTGTTAATGTATCACTATTGACCTCCACATAGAACCTCTTATCAGATATCATCTCATTTTCAAAATTTTATATTCATGCATTTATTTATACAAGCCTCAATCTTACACTATATCAGAAACACCATTAGTTAAAGCTAACTCATCTACTACTTTAATAACTTGACACATTGAATCTAGACAAATCAGTTAAGGAAGTCAACAATAGAGATGATAAACTTACAGGTACGCCCAGTTCCAAAAGAGTCTGAGTAAGACGATGCATGAGATACACAGAACCAAGAAAACATTCCAGCGGAGACACTAGCAAGCTGTCTTCAAATGTCTTGTCTGCTGTATAGAACGGTTTCTTCAAAACCCTTGTTGTTGTGCTTGTCAAGACCCTTGGTTTCACTAACGAGTAAAATACATCCTCATGAACTGGTGCAGGACACGCTGCAGCCCATCCCTCCGTTTGCATCTGCTGTTGTGCCAAATAGTTTTTGAGAGAAGGAAACAGCATAGATGATCCTGGCTGATCTCTTTGCCTTGTCTGATGTTGAGTTTCTTGCTTTTCTTCAGACTCTTCCTCCTCCTCTTCTTGTTGATTAGCTGGAGAATCTAATGAACTTTCGCCATCACCAGGTGACATGAACATTACAGCCTGTTGAGAAACTGGACATGGTGGTGTAGGACCAGGTGGAGTTGCTTCTGGAGGAGGAAGAGATGGTAGCATTGTAAGATCAGGTGTGGGTTGATCATCAATCTTATCAGCAGACTCAGTACCTCCTGTTGTAGTGTCCATAGCATACTCATCAGTTTGTATGCCAATACTGCTTCCAAGGCTTGGTATTGATGGAAGGTCAGTCAATGTACCAATAGTCTGTGCCATGGTCATTGTTGTGTTTATAACATACCCAGATTCATCAGCAGTCACAGCCTCCAAGCTGCTAACACCCAATCCCATTTCATCTGAATCGATGACCATCTTGCTAGACATTGATCCCAGTGTCTGCCCATTGTACCCAGGATTTGAATACATCTCAATTGCTTGAAAAAATTCCGGTTGACTGACAGGTGGTGTTGTATCCCAAGTTAGAGTTGGCAACTCTGGGGTTTCTGCACCTGTTGCTATCATGTCTCCCATTCCTAATGGATCCATAATGTCCAGTGGAGTTGTTGGGTTAGTCATTGTCATCATTAAGTCAGTATGAGGTGAATGGGCAGACGACATAAACATACCTGAAGGTCCACTAAGCAGCATACTGCCTGGTGATGATGATGAAGGAAGCCCATGCAAAAAGCCAGGAGAGCCTGTTAAATCTACCATCTCTGAAAGATCTCTGGACATACCATGGAAGCTACTCAAAGACGGATCCATTACGGTGCTAGGTGGCACTGGTGAAGTCATTGGATTTAAAGATGAGTCAAACAGATTACCTGGATTCATGCTGGAACATGGGCCATCACTAGCATTGCCTGTCACATTAGTTACAGGTGTTAGTGATAGATCAGAATTTTGCTCACTGTCTGTCAATTCTAAAATCAAACCTTTCATGAAGTAACAAGATGCACAACATACAAATAAATGCACACAAACATTTGCAATGTACATGTATATGTCCTGGTGTGTGTGGTGTGGTGTGGTGTGTGTGTGTGTGTGTGTGTGTGTGTGTGTGTGTGTGTGTGTGTGTGTGTGTGTGTGTGTGTGTGTGTGTGTGTGTGTGTGTGTGTGTGTGTGTGTGTGTGTGTGTGTGTGTACACATAAAACCACCAATTCCACCCTACCTCTGGCCACAGAAGAAACTGGGCTTTCTTCTACAAGTCTCTGCAAAGTATCCTCTTGTGTCCCTTCCATGGACATGGCAGGTGCCTCCTTATTTGTTTCCACCTTTTCATTGTCATTCTGCTGTGCCTTCTGCTCATCATTTTGAGGACTTGGTGCTTGACTTGAGTGCCTGGAATCCGCACCAATACTACCACCTCGTGATGAAGCAGGAAGGGTAGGAAAGAATGGCATAGTGGTTGCTGATGGAGTCACAATGCGAGAAGATAGTGGTGGCATGGGTGACTCCATACTAGACTTAGTAGATACAGCAAGTGCAACCTGCTGCAGTTGACATAGCTCAGTAAAGTTAAGCAAGAAACTCTAAGACACATCGTATCAACAAAATAGCAAAATTCTAGACAACAGCGTAAACAGCTCACTTTAAAGCACTGAATCGTTGACAAACCATCTATGACACGTGTTGCATCGAACTGACTATATGCACCATCTAATGTAATGACACCATAAAATACAAACTAAGATCATTCAGCTCACTAATCTTGCCTCGAATAACAACTAGCTGATTGGTTTTACATTGCACATCAATGGCATACCTAAAGAAAAAACCAATGATGATCTAATACCTCACAGGGATGACATAATGATAACATACTGCTTCCTATAGACAAGCAGGAAGTGGGATGGAGAGCGAAAAAGAACTGTAAAATTTCTATGAGGAATCATCTGACTCTAGCATCAGAAAATTTGGAGTTAGTCAACACTCTTAATTATCATTGATATGCAAATAAACAACCAAGCAACCTGCTCTGCGGTGACTCCTAGTTGTGGTTTATCAGTCAAGAGTGCATCAATTGCCAAATATGTCACAAGGGTATGATGTAGGCCCTACCAATGAGAGTCAACAGATAAGTGCCAAAATACAATTTAAAGGAAACGTCAACACAATGATAAATGTGAATGTAGATTTACTGATTGTATCATGAATTCACAATACAAGTTAATACTGTCATGACTGTCATAGACGTAGGATACAGTACATAATGCACTTTCTCTTAACAAGTTAGTGTGTGACAGCTTGCCACTTCATAAACTACAGCATTAACAAGTCCAATCTTACTGTGCCTCATGTCTGCCTATCTGCTGTTGTGTTTCTCTGGTAATCTGTCCATTAATTAGTTTATCACCTTGTTTGTCTGACTGCTTACTGAACACAATTTCACTATTTCATTTTATACTATTGGTGGCCAACTGTAAACTCGTGGTGTGTGTGTGTGTGTGTCACAATCACCTTTAATAGCAATGGAATACACTTGGTTGTATTAAATGTTTTCTGCAAATAAACTGAAGCACGTTTATGAGGATTCGGCATCTTAATTCCATGACAACTTCCAAACTGCAACTGAAAAATTCCCGCTACCTGATCCCACCAAATAGACACCTGCTCACAAAGCAGGCTATTAATATAAACAAAATATGCTAAACGACACACACTGACTTTAAATTGTCTGTCTGGCCCATACGAGACTGTCAACTTTTTGTAGTCATACTCCTCAACAGAACAAACATCAGCAGTGTCCACACTCTTATCTGTTCAATGCAGATAAACAAGATACTGTAAACTCTGGTAGCAAACGAGTTTCACAACAAACTATTTGGATACACACACACAAACTAAAACACACAGACACCACACGCACACACATGCGCACACGTGCGCGCATGCACACACACACACACACACACACACACACACACACACACACACACACACACACACCAGCCTAGTATAATAAGCAAATTTGAGGTGGTAGCTGTCGTATCAACTGTCTTCTGTTGTTTATTGTGGCTGTTACTAGACTGTCTGCTGCTAAGAAATGTCTTCATACCTTGCAAATAGCATGCCAACTCTAGCACAGGACCATAAAGTTTGGCAACAGCTTGCCACTGTGAGATAAACCAGGAAACAGGCTTGACACCCTCTGTTATCACTTCTGCATCGTAAGTGAAAATAGCATAATGGCATTGTTCTAGAGCAACGTAACAGTCAATGCTGTAAACAGTAAAACGTTTCGACTTTTAACCAAACATTTCAAACATACCTTGCTTATGTTTGACCTTGAGAGGACAGCTGCCCATTGTTACCTACAGAACATAAATTACTACCTGTGCAGGGTATTGCATAACAGATGCACACATATTTGTGATATTGCAAGAAATGAAAGCTTGTAAGATAACAGTTATGGGTAAACAAACAACAAGAAGTGACAAACAGATAAACAAACAGACAAACAGAAAGACAAGAAACAGACAGACAGACAGACAGACAGACAGACAGACGACTGGTAAAGGTGTGGGTGCCTGGATTAGTGCGATTCCTTTCTCTGCATGCTTCGCAATTGACTCTTGCGTATATCGCTTGGTGTGCAAGCTGAGGTTAGGTTTGCCGTTTGTTCATCCGAATGGTTAAGATCATGTGAATGTGGAGCTGCTTTGGATGATACTGCATATCATCTTTTGTCTTGTAAATTCGGTGGAGGGCCCATTTGGTGTCATGAATCTATATCAGAGGTTTGGATGGATTGTCTCAGGGAGCTTCACTTACCATGCAGAAGGGAACCTAGGCATCAATATTCCAACTCTGAAGATAGGCCTGATATTGTGTCGTTGGATCCATCATCTGGCCTGGGAATTGATCTGAATATCTCGCTGGCACACCCATGGAGTGGCGAGGTCTTCCCATCATCTGCTAAAATTGACGGTGCAGCGGCGAAACGCAGAGAGGAGAAAAAAATTGAAATACAAGGGTCAGAGGTTTCCAGATGGTGAGCAAGTTATCTTGGAGTCGCTTGTACTCGAACATTTCGGTAGATGGGGCAAGGATGGGGAAAAATTTCTTCAGTCACTCGCTTTGCGTTCACGGAATGGATCTGGTCGGCGCAGCACTGCCGAGTTCCTAGACTATTGGAGAAAGAGATTCAGCATACAATTGCAACGGTGTTGTGGCCGCGTAATCCAGCGCAAGATGTCATTGTTGTGCTGGAAGATTGCCTGACATACTGTTGTTCGTCTTAGTGTAGTTTAGCCTTAGCTTTTGTTTTGTTTTGTTCTTGTTGTTTGCAGTAGTGTTATATTTGGAACTGTGAATGTTTCTAGTTTCAGTTGTTTAAGTCCTCGTATATGTTTGTTAGCTTGTCGTCGCTGTAATGTTCAATCATTTGAAGAATATAATACCTTTGACAGACAGACAGACAGACAGAACAAGGACTTTATGTCCTTATAATCTTATTGAACTTGAAATCTGTATGGACTCGTAATTAGCCTTTATTTGCTATTGTACCATAGTTCATGTTTGAAAATATACTACCATTGACAGACAGACAGACAGACAGACAGACATCTCATCTTTTGCAGGCCCTGCCAGGAAATAAGAGCCTCATTGAACTTATCAACAACCCGAAAAAGCTACAGCAAAAGCTAAAATCGGAGCAAACGGAACAAATTGTGTTGTCTATTCTCTCAAACCCACTATCTCAGCGCTCAGCTGCTCGGTTCAGGTCGCTACAGGGACTTGGAGCAGGCGCATGGCTTGACTCAATACCTTCTTCTGCGAAGCTTGCATTAAAACCCAGCGATTTTCGCTTAGCAACACGCATGAGGTTGGGTCTTGAAATGCCCCTCGGTTCTGTTGTCCCTGTATGCGAATGCGACAAAGACATTGATAAAGACGGCTATCACCTTCTCACATGTAAGACCGGCGGTGGGCCAATATGGACTCACGAGACATTGTCTAGTGTTTGGAGCAACTGTCTACAGCATTTGAAGATGTCCCATCAGCGGGAACCAAGGAATCTTTACGTTAATAGCGACGACCGCCCCGACATCGTTGTCTTTGACACTCAACAGGGTTGTGACATTGAGCTGGACATCACGGTGGCCCATCTATGGGCACTACATGTGATCTCTCGAGCAGCTCAGGAAGACGGCGCGGCCGCAGCTACCCGTGAGGTCAAGAAATCAGAAAATACGCTAAAGAAAGGGACGTCTGGGGCCTCCCCTCCAAATGCATCCCATTAGTGTTCGAACACTTCGAACGTTGGGGCTCAGAGGCAGCTCAATTCCTACACCGCCTGTCACTCCAGTCTATAGACGAAGACGGAAGAAAGTACAGTCATGAATTTAAGTTATTGCGGCGTAAATGCATGTCGGTAGCTTTGCAAAGGTGTAATGCTAGCGTAATTAGCAGAAAGTTGGCAAGACTGGGACATTCTTCATTCGCACGTAGTTAAATTATGGCGTCGGCCGTTTGGGCCAGACTAGAATGTAGTAGTGTTGTTCTTTGAAAATATATGTATTGACAGACAGACAGACAGACAGGCAGACAGAGCACAGTTTAAAGGACAATGGAGAAAGAGACTATCAATATGCCTTCAGAAGTCCAATTCCAATGTAATATTGAGAAAACTTAGAAGAATTGCAGAGGGAAATGAAGAATTGAACAACAATGAAAGAGACATTCAGAACATCATTCTTTAGAATTTTAGTAGTATTCAATCTGTATGTCTCAGTAGATGGACATTTAGCTTAGCAGCTTTACCTATAGTGTTCTAGTAAAATTTTGCTTTTTGTGCTCAATAGTGAAAGAAGGCAGACAGACAGACAGACAGAAAATGATTCTCAACAGCGCTACAAAGTTGCAATGCTACGACTATTGCAAGAAAACTATCACACCTTTTATCTATGAGCTCTAGTAACGTAAAGAACTATCATACTCAGTTTTGCATAGATTAGGTTGTGAGGTGTATTGACCCTATTGGGTCTCTGGAACATTTTACATAGATTTGGTTGTAATAGCATTCATTTTTGAAAATATATGAAACAGACAGACAGACAGACTGACTGACAAATGACAGACAGACAGACAGACAGACAGACAGACAGACAGACAGACAAGTAGACAAACAGACAAGTAGAGGGACAAGTAGATAGACAGACAAACAAACAAAGAGACATGTAGACAGATAGACAGACAAACAAGTAGACAAACAAGTAGACAGAGACAAACATGGAGACAAACAGACAGTCAAAAAAGCTGATAACAAACACACAGACAAATGAAACAATGCAACTACTACACAGGCGGAAACCATACCTCAAATACCCACGTGTCAGGTTTCTCTGGAAGATATCTCACAACGCAATTTTCCAGCGCATCCTCCAAAGCAGATACAACTCCTTCACTGTCCTTGACTGGTATCCTATTATACAATTCAAACCACAACTGCATCATAGTGTATATAAATAGCTACTAGCCAAAGTTTCATTACTGTGTGAGTCTGATAACAGGAAAAGCGTATCTCTCTTTTTCAATGCCACTGTGTGTTATGCCATACTCTGCTAGCTGCAAGAAAACAAAAAGAAAACAGAGACTAACATAATTACTTACCATTCAGTGTCTAAACAACCAACTACTGTAATACTCATTTTCCTTCCTACATTAATTAATAAAAACCAATGACTAAAAGCACCACCTCAACACCTATTTGTGTGGTAACAGTCGACCAAAATTGTGCAGTTGATGTTGCTGCTTTATTGTTGTTTATCCATCGCTATTGTGTCAGACTGAGTAAAACGTAATGTATTGTGTAGATCGGTTAGTCTGCTGTGTATTTAAGAGTTTACCACTTGACTAGATGAAACATTCAAATACATGTTTCACTGCCAATAGAAAGAAACAAACCAACACCACAACTACATTGTATTCAACATGAACATTTAGAATCCATATTATGACATCTCACCCTAAGATCCAACAAATTATTCATTCATTCGTTATCATTCATTCATATATATTTGAGAGATATTGCCATCACAACAGATATATGTCTACAACAAACTAACCAGGGCCAAGAGCCCTTATGTCACACTACGATTTAGCTAAACCCGAAAAACCGTCCAGCTGGAATGTTATTCATTCATTCATTCATTCCTTCATTCATTCCTTCATTCATTCATTAGGAACAACAAGCTGAAAAACAAACCTCTTCACACAGGGCGACAAACGGCAGATACTCATCAACAGTCGCAACCAGTTGTGGTAGCGGAGACATACATTCCCCTTGGATTTCACTTTGATCCTCTTTCATACCAGATGCTAATGGGCAGAGCCTTTTCATCATGCCTGCTTTGAAAAACAATGCCTCTTCCCAACTGACACCAAGACATTCCTCTTGAGATTCTCCACTTAGTATGACAGTTTGTTTGTCAAATGGCAGTTGACATGGCTGGATCTGCAAAAGGTAATATCTGGTTTGGACTGGTGAGCAGAAACTGTCATCATGAGTATTGCAAACTTCAACCACCTACACTCAACAAAGTAGAAAGAAAACACGTGAAAACAATGCATTACCATTCTCAATCTGCGACTTTCTTACAATGCAAGAACTACGATAGCTTCTCAACTGAAAGAACAGTCGATGAAGACCAATCTGAGCAAGACTGTGGCCTTTCATATTCACAACAGGCAACGAAGTAATGACATTAACAAACTGTTCACTGACTGCCTCTTTCTCTGAGAGTAATGTCAATTGACACCTACAAAGAAAAGACACACAGACAAACAAAACAAACAGACAGGCTTGCAAAAACATGATCAACTTTAGTGCAACTAAAATAGAAATATGGCTGAGACTCACCTGAGCTGCATGAGCACTTTCTTTACAGAGTCTTTGCTATCACCATTGAGCACAGCTTCTAATCCATTAAGATCCACTAGCAACACAATTTTGTGTTCACAAGTACAGCAGAAAAATCTACAAACGTATTGTAAACACACAAACCTTCTGTTTGCTGTTCGGTTAGCACAATCCCCTCTCCAGTCAGTTTTACCTGATACCGTCCTGTTCGTAAACTGACACTAATGGTGAGACTGCATAACTCTTGATAGAGAGGCTTCCACTTGATAACAAGCAAGCTTGATTCAACCATCATAAATGTAGCTATACCAAAACAGTCCAATATAATACAATACAAACATAATAAGAAAAGAAATACTACTTGTTAGGCCAGGACACGACGTCTCCAGCTTCTGCTTAAGGTACAACAGCTGATCAGCACATCGTGATGCAACAGTGTCATGCAGTAGCTGTTCAAGGGAGAGACACTTATTCTGAAATCAATCGATCAAAATTAGAGTTTCCTCAATTAACCCGATGTATTGTGTGAACCCACGACAAAACACAATTTATGTTACATTTCACTAAACCAGTCTCTGCATGTCTTGTCCCTGCCATATTAGAAAGAGAAGACATCCAAGAAGAGCTGGACTGGTTTAGGTCTAATTATACACTGCAATGCACACTTACATGAACTCTCACGTGAGTGGGTGTTGACTGCGTGACTGGAGACGATTGACCATAACGAGGCAGTTGTGGAGAATGTTTTACTTTTAAGCCAGCCGCCGAGCCTGTGTCATCAACATAAATTGTCAGCTTGCATTCCGAGTTTGCTGATGAGCTTGACTTGACTGCTGATGAAGAAATACTGAAACAGCAAATTACCCTACTGCAGTAGTGACCAAAACAAGACTAACCAACATTACATATACAAACCAACACGCAGAACACAGATGATTAACACACCCCCAATATTCCACAGAAAATGACTTTCCATATTCGTAATCCTTCACTTTCACGTCATCTCCCCACCTCTGAATGACAAGCCGCTGACCCTGCCATAGCAATCCAATAACAAGAGACAACATCAAATAGTACTGCAACTTGCCAACCTGAGCATGCAAAACTTCTAGCTGTAGAGACATACAAAAAGCATGCAGACAAGTGTACATATCCAACAGTTCATCAGAATCTGTGAAAAGTCGTGATTGGATGAGCTGATGAAGAAACTTAAGCTGCAATGCATAATACTACAAAAGTAATAACAACTAAATCAACAAACTAATACAAAACCTGCATTTGATGAACAAGAGGCTTTTGATCTAATTGAATTACAGATAGAAACATAAACAAGAGACCAGTCATAAACACAGTACACATACCTCCCACATCTAGATCTTCCACGAGTATTTTTAACTCAAGAAGACGCCATGGAATAGTGTCATCATCAGCCATTACTGTAAGCATAACTTCAAACTCATCATCAACATGGAACTTCACCCGGCCATCAGCTACACATAAACAATACTTCATGCTACATACAGTATAAAAAATCTCGAATCTTGTGGAACATACCAACTTGCAGATTCTGAAGTGGTTTAGGAACGTTGGTAGAAACAAGTCTTTGTTGTATCAAGTGATCCAGTTCACTTAGACTGTCTAGAGTTTGTTCAGGTGTGATAGGAGAAGGAGGAATTATTTTCTCCTTTAGATGAAGACAGGAAATAAAAACAACTCAATGATCAGCTGATGATACAATAGCAATATAGATGACAGCCAAACAAGTAAGCAGACACACAAACAGATGTATAGCAGACATATGGAAACAAGAGTGTAGTAGGCAAAGAAACACATGCACAAGCAGGAAGGCAAGCAGACAGGTGGCAAACGAACAGACAGGCAGGCAGACAGGTACTTTGTGTTTCCATTACACATGAATACCTCTGCAGCATTCTTCCCCACAAAACAGTAAACAAAACTCATCAAACTCTACAGCAACTAGAAAACGGTCACGCTATTGCTAGAGTATGATATGCCCTTCATTCGTGTCCCCGTCACTATCATGCGTTGACATGTTCTTTACCAGTATACATAAATTCTTATATAATAAACAGTAGACAGACAAATAGATATCAGCTGCAATGTTACAAGAAGAATTCAATAATGTAGGTATGTATACCTTGATGCACATTGGGAGGCGAGAGTACATGCCGGTTGTTAAGACTTCTGCAGCAGCAGGAATGGCAAAGTTAGGCAATCTATAAACAACGAGAGCTTTGATTTCAATTATCATCAATCTAATCAAGTAAAATCACTTTGCATTGGGTAAGACTTCACGGGACAGTCTGTACAGTTGATCTGCAGTATCGACAAACAGAAAAGATTTCCGTTCAAGTTGTTGAGCAATTTCCTATAAATGATATAAACATAATTTCTGCAATCGACAAAGACATAAACAGATACCAAACAGATAAACTGACAGACAGACAAACAGACAGACGACAGATAGACAAACATACACACATTCAGGCAAGCATGCTATCAATCAGATCGCACCTGACATTTGTCGACTTTGTCAGCAGACGCCGCCCATTTGACCACGGCCAACAAACTGATAAACTGCTGTCTCGTTTTGCTTGCAAACTTTACAATTTCGATCTTCCTGTTATTGAAACCAATCAGACACAGATCTCTCACAGACTCAATCTCACTATCCTATACACTATCATATAGACCAAACCTTTCCACATCTGATTTCCTGCCCAATCTGTCAACAAAACAAACAAAAAAAAAGAAAAAATGTAAATACCAAATTGTATCACTAGCGCTGATCGACATACAATTCTGATAGTACTGTCAAGTCATGATACGTCTTCTGTAATAGAAAGTCGATCAGCAGAGGAAGACGTGTACAGGACGATCCGGAATCGCCCATTTTCTACGCATGCGCAGTACGGCCTTGCATTGCGGTTTCTAGTGGCGACGCAGAATGTCTGATCGTATGTACGCTACGCATACAGTACACAGTATGTGGACGTAGATGTAATTAAGTAGATGTCTGGGTAGAAGACATGTTGACTTCGAATTCATTTTCGGTATATTTGAAACGCCTCGGTTTGACAAATAAACTCTAGCCTAATTAAATAATATACATTTATGAAAGTATAGTTTAATAGTTAGCCTTGTTAATTAAAATATTGCATTAGGAAATTAAGTTATATTAATTAAGTCAAGTTGCAGTTCCATCATCCAATGGTTGTTAATTAGTGGCAACTTGAACAGCTTGCTGGGCCTTGTCAAGTCTAGTAGAAGGACGTCGTCTGAATTCTTGCCGTCTTTTGTTGCCTGCAAGTATACACAACAAATTAATTAATTAATGACATTTCATATGCAGTAGTTGCATGTGGTACACTGTAGGTTGGTCTAGCGTGTAACTAAATGTCAGTGGGTTAGTGAAGGGAAATAGACCGGTATGCATGCTGATGATGACAATCCACCTATCAATTAATTACCTTACCTGCGGAAACTAGCTCTCTAGTAGGACAGGCTTTAGTATAAGTATAAAAAAAGTTTGCTAAGTTATTATATCTTACGTATACTCTAAAACATCAAATACAGGTAGCTAACCTTTCTGGTGTATGGACAGTAGTTAATTGCCAACTAAGCTCAATAGCTTTGGAATGGTAAGAAGCGCAATGTTGCATGTATACGCCAATATGCTACATCCCCACGTTGGATGACACTGCATGTGCTGCACTGATTGCATGCTTATACTAGCCTAGCTAATGATCACGATCGACATAGACTTCTCTAGGCAGCATCTCCTAGACCAACTGCCATGTAAACCATTTGAATTGCATGGCTATATGTGTGCGTGACTGGCCATATATGTGCATGGGTTTGTAGTTGTATGCAGTTATCTAGAGGCTCATAGTAGACTCGAGCCAGTCTTCTCCCCGCCTTCGTCATTCCCCGGATTGTCAATCCTAGCTCGCCAGAGAGAGTCTGGGGAATGGCGGGGGGAGCTGCTCAAGTTTAAAGCTCTAGAGGTTCTTTATCTATACCTCTACTACATTTAATGTTTAGTGACGTCTCTGGCTTCTATGTAGGACTTACCTGTAAGGCTGCAAGTAAATAAGCTTGAGAGCATGGAGATGATCATCTGTAGACATGCTTCTACCTAGTAACGCTGCTAGAGCCTTGAAATCAGCAACAGCTCGACTGTATCTCCCACTCCATAGGTCCGTGTGTATTCCAAAAATGTATGTCGTCTTTAGTTTGTCATTCAGACGCTTTCCACCGGATCTGCTCATCAGATCTAGACCTGCCGCTGGATCAGGCAATGTTAGATCACCGTTCAGCAACCTCTTGATTTGTGGTTCAAACACAGACCAGAATTGCTCCAACTCATCTCGCGTCCATAGAGGCTCTCGTAACGTAGACATGCTCACGGGTGTATTAGAACAGAATGCATCTCACAGGGTTTGGAACGGTGCCACACCAATCTCGTAAATTATTCTCGGTACGTGATGCACTCGTGGCCGGGTCACGCCGTGCCAACCGCGTCATGCGGACCGTCATCTCATTACTCTAAAATGCTGAGTGTTTACAACGGTAGTCGGTTTGACCGCGTCACTACAAACACAGTAATCTCTATTTATATAGTCTCTCAACCGCGCATTTCTCATCACATCATGATCCTAGAGCTAGAATCATGTGTACTCAAAAGAAAGCGAGAAAGTCATGCAGACTTACCCTAATTAGTGATATATCCTAACTCAGTTTTTGTTTATTCATTGATCATTACAAGTGTACAACTCTACAAGATAGATCTATGGTGTTAAACGTAATTAGTTCAATTGCAACTAAGCTGGTACCAGACCCTTTTGACTTGCTGCACTGCTGGCACGAGACGACGCCCTAGAACCAGCTGAGCTTGCTCTAGATCCAGGTGTTCTATGCTGAGCAACAAAGCCACTCGATTGTGGTGAGATGCCTAAAATAACTACATTTTAGGAATTCCACAGAAATCATTCCAAAATTAACTTTACTGCTATACTCCTATAAAAGTAATTTACTCTATTTAAAACTCAATGAAAGCCTCTAATAGCTACAATAAGTGATTGTAAAATGATCACCAGTCAATCTACCTGTTATATACAAAGAACAATACATCACTATGTATACCAGCCTTAATTAAGACACAAAGCAATGATTTCAAAAAAGCAATTAGAAACACTAAATAAACTTAAATATTAAAAAATTGTTATACTTTAGCTACATCTAGAGCAGGAGCCAAATCTGTATTAAAACGAAATAGTGCAAAGCCTTACCTGTTGGTGCTAATGCCTCTTTGATTGCCATTGGAGTCATTCCAATTGTACGAGATGCAGCTCTCGATGAAACAATGCTTACTTGACTTTGACTAGTCCGCGTTGAAGATGCTCGACTTGATGTCAAACGACCAGAGCCCAAAGGGCTAGGGGGAGGTGGTAGACCGGCTTGAGAGCAAAGAAGATGAATCGAAGGGGCAAGGTCGGGGGCTTCAGCTGCCACCTGGCCGAGCTGTTGCATCACACTATTTCCAAATTCCTTCTTCTGTCTCACTTCAATATCACGCTATAGTTATTATAGTTATTACAGTTATACAACTCCATTAGTTGCAAATCATCCATTAAAATAAGTGAGACATCATCTACCTGAGTTCCAGCCACAGACTTTGATGAAGAAGAAAGAATTTCTTGCAAGAGCTTTGATGACTGCCGTAGAACTCGATCTTTCTTGGCTTTTTGATCAACTAAGTCCTTCTTCATATGACCTTCCACAGCCTATTACACAGCATATTTGATTCTGGAGAACAACTGTACACAATGTACGTACAACTGCCACATTTAAGTTTCATTGACAGTGACAGAAAGGTGGAGTGCACGCAACTGATTATCACATACATGTATGTGCTACGTTTCTCTACACCGCTAGCGACAAACCTGCTTTTCTTCAATAGTTTCCAGAAGTTGATGTTCATCGTTACTCAAAGTAGAAAGGTTTCTTCCCATCGTCTAACAAAACGCAACTAAACAAAACTCCTGCAAGTTAATCTCCCCTTCCGTACCTGTAGGTCCTCTCGTTGCTTCTTGACTTGCTTTCTCTTGTATACCACTTTGTCCAACAATTGCTGATGGTTCGCTTCCAGTTGTTCCTTCTCTTGAAACTCATTACTACTATGGTCAACTCGATTCAGACTTTTTCTGAATGTCTCATTGCTTCCATTCATTAGCCTAAGTGTGTTTTCTAATGCTCTACACACAAATTCAGTCAAAAGCAATTAAATACTAAACTTTGTATTGTAATAAATGGTAATAAAATGACAAAGAAAATCAGTAAAATGAGATTTCCACAAACACACCTTATTTCTTTTTCTGCTTTTCTAATTTTTGCATCTAATTCATCTCCCGTCCTCTGTAGTTCTTCCTTCTCCTGTGCTGCCTGAAATACAAAATACTAGTATATAGCTTGCCTTTGCTAAACCTATCACATATAAATTTGGTAGTAAAACTACTGTTTTCACTATTAGTCTTCATTCCTACCTTGATTACATAATAAGCCTGTGAATGCTCTTCTTCTCCTTCTGGTGGTGCCATTGAGATCATCACAATTTCATATCGCTTTCTCAGCTTGTCTATCTTAGAGAATCTGTCATGAACTTCAGCACTACAAACACAAATACAAATACAAATTTGCAGTATAATGATCAAAATAGCAGTTATGTTTAAAACCTATACCTTCTGTGTGTGTGTGTGTGTGTGTGTGTGTGTGTGTGTGTGTGTGTGCGCGTGCGTGCGTGCGCGCATGCGTGTCTATTTGTCTGTTGCAACCAATGCACTTAGTAACACCTTAGTTTCTGCCTCTCTGTGTCCAAAGCCTTTATTTGAGCTTGCAGCATGTCCTTGTGTACATTAATTTCATGTGTCCGTTCAGTCATAGCCTAACAAGCACAACACACAACAACCATTAGACTAAACATCTGATTCCATTATTGAATGACAGTTCCCACTGTATGCAGCTGAAGCTTCCTCTTTGCAAGAGACAACACAACATCTGCTTTCGAATTGAGGATATCACGAAGCCTACAAACAGAAATGACAAAGATGTGCATGCAGTCAACTAAAAAATTGGTTTGATCTTGTTCATAAGACATACTGTTTGATCTCCAGCTTCAAAATGTTCTCATCCACCATTAGATCTTGCTTTGCCACTTCGACCTTTTTCAGTTCACGTTGTGAGCTGTCGTTGTGCAACTCAAGTTCCTCTGTAGCAAAACGTATTAAAAAGATTCAATATGTAATACAAAAGTTCAGTGTTCTGTTTTCATTAAACTCATACAAAACAACACAAAAACCATTAACATCTTATTTCACCTATTTTGCTCGTAAGATCAAACTTCTCGTTTCTTGCTTTCTCCAGGCCACGTGTTGCACGTCGCAGGTCATCCTACACAACAAGTATATCCTCTATCCATACATCTCTTCGCGTATAATTGACCTCTTCTGACCCCTAATCTCTTTAGCTGGTTCTGCAACATTGTCTCCGTTGCCTGCTGCTCATCAAAGCGTGCTGCCAATTCCTGTATAAATAAATTTATTGTTGAACTTGCAGCCACATTTGACGTCTCTTGCCTTAATTTTTAAATTCAAAGCCACTTTCTCCTCGTTGCTTCTCTCGCCTTGCAGTCTAGCTACTTTCCGCTCCAAATGCTGTAGCTGGAAATCCTGAGCATAAAACAAAACAAACCTGTTACAGCAAGTTTCTCTACAAGCAGCAATCACAAAAACTCACTTGACTGTAGATCAGCTCCTGTTGCTTCAACGACTCTTGATCGACCTTATTCAATTTGCTGTTGAGATTTCTAACAGCAGCACGATTACCCTACACAAATACAGCTGTTGCAGCACATTGAACCACTGTCACTGTTAATGCCAGCAAGCCGAGCAAGTAACCAGCTGTGCTTGGAGCCTACACTTACCTGTATCTCTGCTTCTGCATTCGTTGCCTTCTCTTTCACGTCATAAAGTTGCTGAGTTTGTCGAAACTGTACTTCTCGCTTTTGTTCCAGCGTTTTCTGCACCTCTTGTAGTAGCTTTTCGTTTGCAGAAAGTTTCTCTTCCATTCTCTGATTGAACTCTTCAGCGGACAATGTCATGTGCACCATCTTCTTCAATGTTTCTTGAGAATAAAGGCGTTCTTCATGAATGATTTCAAGTCTGAAGCAAAGCAAGCAGTTAATCAGTCAACACAACCAACAAAAGTAACACATACACAAAAACATCATCAACAATATATATATACAAATGGCAGCCATAATCTTTATACCAGCATATTTTCACAACTGCACAAACGACTGGCAAGATAGTACTATGGCACCTTTGTTTTTTCTGTTTCAACTGCTGCTTGAGTTGATGAGCCTCAGCCCGTGTGCTCTGCAGATCTGTGTTTGTTCTCTCCACTGAATATTTTAGGGTTTCCAGCTACACAAACAATCAGAGCTTGCTATGGATGAACCAACAATTAGACACAACAGAAAGCTATAAACCTCATCTTGAAATTGTAGTTGTGATGTTTCAGCTGCTTGATACTCTAACCTTAATTTAGCAACCTATAATGAGTATCAGACAGACAAATAGATAAATACATAGATGGACTGAAATTAAGATGAGACATAACAACTTTGTTATATTCTTTAATTGTATCCCTTAAAGGAGAACTTTCACCAAAATCAACTATCTCTCAGATGAAAGCTGTCACTTCATGACACAACCCTTTACAATCGTTTACTGCAGAAGTTTACCGTAACAAAGAAATAAAGCATTGAAATTACCTGCATAGGCGTGTTTAGTACCCGTATGTGGCGTATGCGTAACTCTGATTGTTGGTTAGCAAGGAAGACCAATATCTGTGCACATTTCAAGGTAAGGATTGTGAGACATATGGTGTCAAGTTGTGATTTATTAACCAAAACCTAAAGTAGTTGCTTCGGGAGAGTAAGACTTTGCGTACATACGAGGAATCGTCTGAACAACTCGTTGCCGATTCTCTGCTTCTGTGGCTGTCTGGACTGTAGGTTTCCTGCAGGAAGATACCAGGCCTTGCATCTTTCTTCAACAAGTTTTAGTATTTGGTGAGAGTTCTCCTTTAACCTTACTGCAAAATTCATTTCCATGCTTTAGTTAATACTTATTATGATGCAGTTGTCTATGCATGCATCTGCTTGTCAACACAACACGTCTACATCTTTTTCACTATTGCATCTATGTCATCTATCCATCTTTCAACACAGATACATGTATTATAGACACCATGCTCTTTCACATCAAAGTCATAATCTTGTGTGATATAGTCTCTGTGTCTAAACTATTTATCGTCTTTGTTTAGGTTTCACCCACCTGCCTCTCTGTGAGACCAATCTGTTTGTCTTGTTCTTGGTTGTTGTTAATTTCGCTCTCTAGAAATGCCTACAAAAAGAACAACAACACATCCTCAAATTGTGTTCATGTGAGTGTTCAAGTAATAGCTTAATTGAAGTAAACCTGTTTCTCATGAAGTGCAGCTTCTAATTCTCGCTGGTTCATTTTTAGCTGTGTCAAGTCCTTCAGTAGAGTAATGGAAGATACATGCACAAAAAAGTGAGTATGTAAGATGGCAAAAAGACTCACAGAAGAACACACACAAATAGGCACACACACACATATGTGCACACACACACATGCACATGCACACGCACGCACACACACACACACACACACACACACACACACACACACACACACACACTGGCAAAATGGCAAATGGATAAGAAACTACCATTCGTTACGGTTACGGCTGGGTTCCTGTGCACTATGCAGGAGCTATGGGCTGTGCTAAGCAATCTCCTGGAGCCTGGCCAGGTACTTGTAGGAGCACCAACTGTGACGCAAACTGTGGTGCAAACTGTGGTGTGGGCACCCGAAGTCCCACCTGGACCCCAATGGCTGATGGACTTTGTAGCAGTCGTGGGCCTTTGCCACCCCAGTCAATGGCCAGGTACTCATTTATACTCCTAAGTCGGGAGAGGCAATTGTGTGTGAGTTTCTTGCCCAAGGAAATTATGCCATAGCTCGCCATCACTGTGACTTGAACCTGAGACCCTGCAAGTTCCCGGATGTGAACATTCCATAGAAGACTCTCTAACCAACTAAGCCATCGCACCACACACACACACACACACACACACACACACACACACACACACATGCATGCATGCACACACGCGCGCGCACACACACACACACACACACACACACACACACACACACACACACAACAAGCACCTGCGCAGTCTGATTGATCTCCATATCTCTCTTCTTCATTTGATTCACTGTCTGTTCCCACTGTTCAATCAGTGTCTCTCGCTGCTGGTGAGAATGTCTAAACAAGTCCGCTGTTTTGTCTAACTCAATCTGCGTCGTCAACACATCCGTAACTGTCGAGTCTAAGCCATGTCTCTTCTGATCAGATTCACCAGCCAACCGTTCTAGCTGCAACTGTAACTCCTGTATACACACAAGCATCACAATGTGAGCATCAATGCCTCAAATCAAATGTCAAAAAGTACACAAACAGCATACAGAGAGTTTTCAACAATCATGAATGGCCATAAGATAAAGATAAAAAGTAATAAAATCTCACTTTTGTCTTGCTGTCATCTATTCTTGTGTATTTCTGTAGAACAATGGCATCCTCGTCTCTCCGTTCTGCTACTGCTATCCACTGATCTAGAGCCTCCTGGTCCCATTTCATTTGTTCCTTTATCTGTTCAATTTGTTGCGCTGTTCTAAAAATACTGTTTTCATAACTGTTCATCTTTTCATGAAGGTCGGTGAGTTCTACTGCTACACGATGTTTCTCAGCCTTCAAACGTCCTTCTTCTCTCTCAGCTAGTCAACAATATTAAACAATTCATATTGATACACAAACCAGTAGTTGTAAATGACAACATTCCCTACATATAGGTCTATCAATCTCTTAAAAATTAGGTGACAAAATAAAAACATATTGTGACATATCAACTGATAGATACTGACAAGAACAACACAATCATGACTGTTGAACTAATGAAAGTAACTGAACGCTGTTTACACTAAATTAATGTACACAACAGACAGTTCATCAAGCAGGCAAGCAGACTGACAGACGGACAAACAGTTGAGGACAACTACCCAACCAACAAAATAAATTAAATGACAATACACATACAGATTGCCATGCAGTATTGTATAAAAACAAACGACTAGTCAAAAATCATCTGCTCTGTTTACTGACCTATTTGTTTCATATGATCTTCTGTTTCAATTTCCCTTTTCCTTGCATCACAAACGGCCTGACATCAAAATACAACAAAAGACAGCTATAGCCAGACCCTTTCCTTCAGTTACATTATCTAAATTTATATGTTATATACAAAGTTCCGACTATTTCACGGATACCATAACTCAGTACACACCAGTGCTTGCATTAGACCTCTTGCTTGAAATTCATTATAAACTCGTTCATTCAACAATTACCTGCGTGTGCTGCAACTCCTGACGAACGTTTTTTGAGTGATCAGTTAACGCTTGTACTCTGTCATCGTGTTCCTGAATTTGAGCTTCGCAAGCGTTGATTTTCTTCTCTTTCTCTTGAATCTAGAGAGAGAATCAGTTGCAGTTAAATTAGGCCTAACGGAATGCTTGAGTTAGTGCATCAAACGCGCTTGCCTGTGATTGAAGGAGCTTGTTGTGGTCGTTGAGAACTGGAATGTCCGTCCCTTCGATGAGGTCGATCTCCGACATTGTCTGCAACCGTTGCGCTGTTGCTATGCAGAGACAATTCCCGTAGGAACTACCCGTATAAAGAGTAGACCCGTATGTAATAATGACCGTCGATGTGTCACGCACTGGAAGTAATTAATAATTTAGTTATTTGAAGTTATACAGTAATACGAGCAACACACAAAGTATACGTAGCAGTAATTTATAGTTGAAATATTAATTGCTACTACAATCTCAGTATTGCAACTACGTCTAGCCTCGAGCTCTAGATCTAATAATTGTGTATCAACCTATAGTAGCCAATTTTGTGCCAGAATGCTGTAGTCTCATGTTTATTTTTTTAATTTTAACGTATTTCTACGAATGTGTTGGACCAAACTTATCTCTATATCTATAAACTGTATCAATTGCAACCATTTGTGCATGCACGTGCACGTGACTCTGCAGCTCACCTTAATCACACGATGGTCTGCTGGTCTTTGTTGCTGCTTTTGCTAACTGCTACTCTTGCAACATTGTCCAAACAAACGTTTGAGAGTGCAACACCGAAGGGGTGTGTTACAGTACTCGACAAGTGGTGTTCAAGTGAGATTGTTCGATTATCTTGCTTCCATACTCACTCATCCGGAGCCTGTGCTAACTCTCGAGTTTACGCATCATTGAGTAATGCTGGTTGGATATGTAAAGCGTTGGACGAGAGTTGCTCTTGTCCAGACTCTCGCGACCAACTCAATCGTCTCTTCCATCTGTGTGCCAACAACTTAACTGCAGTCGATGTGTTTGTATCTGGCGAATCAAACATCAACACTTACCGCATTCCAGCTATTGTACAGACCAATAAAGAAACACTGCTGGCATTTGCTGAAGGAAGAGTGTATGACAGCAGTGATTGCCACAGGAAGCTCATAGTGATGAAGAGAAGTACAGATTTAGGAAACACTTGGGAAAAGCTGCAGGTACTCAGTGATGAGAGTAAAGTACATGTAGTAGAGATATTTACTGCGTGCTGTGTGTTTAGCTCGATCCTGCCCACTAGTAGCTGTGTGCTTTATAGATATTGTAATTTTTTGTCTTTATGCCTAGATCATACCAATCAATTTGAGTGATGAGCATCTGGTTACTGCCAATCCTCAACCTGTCTTTGATCATATGACCAATACCACACTGCTGCAGTTTGTTACCAATGACAACACAACGCATCAATGTAATCCAGGAAACAACAATGGGCAGATAATCTCCTCAGATGATGGTTTAACATGGTCACAACTGAAAAGCATGGATAATGTGCTAGGAATAAATAGGGGACTTTTGCCCGGCCCAGGAGGAGCAATACAACTCACACATACTGTATACACATACATTGTATACAAAATTGTCTACCAATAATACTATGTACTTTGTTTTGTATTAGACATATGCTGGCAGGCTCGTGTTTTGTGGTCACTATGGTGCATATGTGCGAGATCTCGTTTGGTATTCAGATGATCACGGCAAGACATTTCAACTGAGTAAAACACAACTCCCTGAAATGGACGAGCCTCAAGTAGTGGAGCTTACAAACGGGTCCCTACTACTCAACATGCGCAACCGACACAAAAATGATTGTCAGTGCAGAGCCATATCACGAAGTGATGATGGAGGAATGACGTGGGGACCTATTCACTACGACCCAGTGCTCATCTCTCCGATATGCCAAGCTTCTCTAGTACGCATCAATGATGCATTCTATTTCTCTAATCCAGCGTCAAAAATTGCACGTGAAAACCTGACAATTAGAAAGAGCACAAACAACTGTAACAACTGGCAGAGTGAGTTGAAGATTGTCGATGGCCCAGTAGCAGGCGGATACTCAAACATCGTTCCTCTCACTGATTCAACTAAAGGAGGCATTTTGTATGAGCGATTCGACGTTGTTAATGGCACCAAGCGCTCTGTGATATCATTTACACAATTTCCTTTGGATTTTTAATAAAGTTTTATGTGTTATAGCCACACAACATCGTACACAATGTGACATAATAAAATTCTGTACCAGTTACAGCATCACTATCATTTCTTAGACCTGCATAAGACATTGGTGTGACTATTAAGATGTTGAGACCCACTGTGTGTACCTATGTCCCATAATATCTTTGGGCCATTCCAAGTACAACCCAGCATCAGCAAACTGTTCTACTTGGATAAAGTGCAACCCAGATGATGACATATCCTGGGTCATTGCAAAAACTATGTACATTCCCATGCCATTCACTGCCAAATGAAAAGACAGCATTTGAAGACTGTATGACTGAGAAAACCACCACATCGTATCGATGCATTAGCTGCTATTAAACCGAAACAGATACAACGGACAATTCAATGTGATCAACAACAAATCAGACAAGCCTATCACGCTCTGCACAGTTTTCAAACAATTGCAGTTATGATGTAGTGTTTTCTTGCTCTGTTACTGCATAGTTACTGTGGAGTTGCTCAAGTAAATGTGATGTACAAGCAACCAGTACGCAATCATATATTCTGGTTGTCCAGTCCAACACATGATAAGACAACTACCACAATCCATCACTATACATACATATTCTACTTGCTGCTGTGATAGCAAGCATCAAGACCTAAATTCGAAGTCACACCCGTAGCTGTAGACTCATCTGTAGCAGAGTTTTTAAACCCGGCAGAAATCCACTAGTCTCATTGAAGCTGCTGCTAGCTACCAAGCCCTGGTGTATACCAAGTGCTGACTGATAATCTCCAGCTTGAATAACTATGAAACATGGTCCATGAAAAGAAGCAACAGCAGCTTGCTGATTACTTATCTAGAATTGAGCAGGTCTAGCACCACCCTGTCATTCCCAAATGGCTGTCATGGCTGGGCAAATATCCAATGCCAATATCAGAGAATGAATAACAGAGTGGGGTTAGACTTGTTCAGTCTGACTACATCCATCAACTTCCTACCTTGGCACATTTGGTGAATGCTGCCTAATGTAGTTGGGGTCAACTAGAGATAAGCACATGAGATAAGCACATGCTTACACGTAAATCAATAACATTGTAGTCGCACAGCTAGCTTACCGTCTTGTCTCTCAACTTGTCGTAGAGAAAATCCAGTCGCTTTTTGACTTCATCTGCTTTTCGTTTCATTGCCTAACAGAGAGACAATTGAGTAAAGTAATTGACTTAGGTGAAGTGGCAGGAATGGATACCGGATTCTGTGCAACCCTTCTGCAGCGGTCTAACAGCCCATCAAATGTTTCAACCAGTGCCATGTGCTCAGCTGGAATAGGCTCTTTTAGCTTGGAGGGAGGAGGAGTTGGTTCCTGTGAATATACCAACATAAACACTCAGACGTTGTACTCGACTGTAAAACCAATCTGAGATACAAATGTGCATGTGCTACTATCCTGCCTATAATTTCAAAAATATTTACTCTTAAACATTACTCATCTGGCTCATCCTTGCCTCTGCCTGATTTGTTTCATAAGTTTAATATTGAGCAAACCATGATGTGCTGCCGTAGGGTGTTAGTATATAAACAGCAAGAGCAGACCAGAGTGAGACCATTTCAAACTTTGAGTAATCCAATAACAGTATGTTGAAATCAAATCTGTAACTATCTGGTCTTAGCCACTGATCTTACTAGGCAGCAAACGAAACTACCAAGATCATTTAATATGAAATCCTTAACAGTGGCCAGTTGACAAATGATCGAAAGCCGACTTGATTGCATAAGAAGCAAAAGAGCACTAAATTACCATTAAAGACGACACTTTACCTACACACTCCTATAGCCGTAGTCAAAGTCAATTGAAACTACACAAACTAACCTTTTTGACTCTCGCTGGTGGAGAAGAAAGGTGCTCTTGATTTGTCCTCTGCAAGTTCTGTGGTGGTTGATGTGGCAGATGCCATTGTCCTGCAGCCTGCATAGGTTCATGAGTAGGAGCAGGCATACCGGCTATTGGCGCTGTGATTGGTGCAGGAGCAACATACGCAGTAGGAGTCTAACACAATTAGGACAAATCATAACCAGCAAAGATACGTACGAGTTGATCGTCAGTCTTACTGATGTCCCTGGCTTGAGCGGAGGAGGGTCATGCCAGCCAGGTGGAACAGGCTCCTGCACACGCTCTAGATGTAACAAATATGACATACAGTAACAGCAACAATAGCACGAAGTACGTGAATACTGTAATCCATGACCTAAAGTCGTATACAATATACTACTCCTAAATACCAGATACATAAAAGAGCGAGTAGTTCAAAGAAACTGGATGACAGCATACATCAGCATCAGTGAAACAGACCTCACCGTCCTTTTTTTTTGAAGACACAAATCTTCACAAACATAGTCTGTTGTAGTATAGCTGCCATGCTCACCAAGTGGCAGAGCACGTGCACACGTGAACAAGTGCATGCATGCATGCCTAAGTCATGATTTGCTATTTCAAAATTTCAATTGATCAGATCTGAAAACCACTACACTACTCAGGGTGCAGTTGACTTACATTAGTTACCTTAGCAATGCACCATCATCTGTGTCACGTCAACAAGCACACAACAATAAACATACCTGTCTTTGCTATTGGCGGACGCACTGACGGATGCTGCATTGATGGAACCAATTGAGTTGCCCCAGTTGGAGGTCCTGAAGGTGGGACCAGTTGAGTTGAAGAGAAAGATGAAGAGTCAGACACGGAAGGTGGCCTAGGTGACACTGCATGAATTGAACCAGGTGGATACGTAGCAACTGGATGTTGTTGTAAGAATCCACTAGACCCTGCTGTCCTGCTGTAATCTTTAGGTCCACCAGAATAAAGAGGCTGCTGGTATGCATGCTGTTTAGGAACAGAATGGCCAGCAAAAGATGTTTGACCTCCAAATTGTGAGTCAATCGACTTCGGCTGACGAGAAATTTCATCACCGCGAATAGCAGCATGCTACGAAATAAGTAAACAACTAGCTAAACATACAATACAATAAATAGCCAAGTGTCTAACCACAACCGGTGCTTGTTCAGGAAGTACATTAATCACGTCAAATGGAAACTCGGGAGCACGTTGGTTACTGACTGCCTGGGCACGATAAACACGATCCCTCCACTCCATTTGAGCATCCTGCAAAACGCTCAACTACACAGCTCACATTGAATTAACCACCTAATTACCTGTGCAGTGACAGCACGTTCAAGATAGCCATATGCAGTATCAAGACTTCCTTGTGATGCTAGAAGCACTGCATATTGCCTACACAATATTATTTCATTCGTAAGGTAGTTGAATGAAAGCGAGTGGTTTTACTGGAGTTTGTGAGAGAGGATAGTGCTTGTAGTCGATGGAGCCTGTTTTCGTTCAGTCTCAACTGCCCGTGTCAGTACCATCGCCTTCTCAATGAGATCCTGAATAGCCATAGGAAAATCAGGCTTCTCCGATATTTCAGCCCTAGAATGAATCAAAATACACATTTAAACAGAATTGGTGAATTCGCAATATGATTTTGTGTGTATACAGTACCAGTCATTTCCACTCTACTGTTCTTACAGTTGGTCTTTCTATTGCCCAGTTATTGCATTATGGCAACATGATACTAACAGTTTCTTAACACTATAATTTATCCCTCTGTTTTTGTTTGTCAGTCTCTCTGCGTCCGTCATACATGAATTGTAAAGGTAATACCAACCAGCAATCAACAAGCTTGTTCACATTGCCTGCACAGATATAGCACAGTAGAGCTTTTTCACGGAGCCCCTTGTCGTCTGTTTCCAATCGACTACCAAGCACATCTTACAAAACAAACAATCCAGTTAAGAAACGGCATCAATACAGAAGGAAAACAACAAGCAACACTATAGATGCACTGTAAATATTTTAAAATCTCACATGTAATAAACTTTGAATTATATTAAAGGCAGAAACCACTGCCGTATTACATCTGTACAATTCACTGACCACAAAGAGTTGGGAATTCTTCTGGACGCGCATACGTAAGAAGAGCTGCCAACATCTCCTTCCAGTTCTCAAGCTCCCCATACTGGACAATATCTAACCAGTCACGTTGAACTACAGCTGACACCAGCTATAACAAACAACATGCCACTTAACCACCAATAGTCATATAGTTGTGTACAACAACAAAGCACAACTGTCAGCCGTTTGCTTACCCTTGATACTTGACTCTTTCGTTTTTGAAAGTAAATTTGCTGTGTCCTTGCAAACAATTCAGAACCACCAGCAACTGCCAAGAGCAGCGCATCAGCCTGTTACACAAATGTCTTTAATGTATAATATCTGTAAAAAACTAGTTTATTGTAATGACCATTCTGTCGCCATGGAGACAGATTTCAACAGCCATTTCAAAGTTTCCCATGAGTAAAGCTTTGCTCAATACACCATCCACGTCTGTAACACATAAGCAGATTACAAGACCTCAATGTAATCTAATCAACGTAATCAAAAATCATGTATAAAACTATTATAATAAAATGAATTATTAAAAATAATAGATAGCCTTACTGTATATTAATTAGTATGTAATCCTCTTTCAAACTTACTGTCATCAGTGCTGATCAAAAATGGAGCTGCCACATGAGAAGAAACTTCAAACATACAGCAAACTTTAATATCAAACTGATCTTCCACCATTAAATATTTCTTACTTTGCGTCGTAAGCAGCAGTTGGCCCGGTCGCTTTCCTCCAGTTGCTGCAAGTGTCTGATCTACATGGCTAGCAGATTCATTCAAGTCATCAAATGGTGATGGGTCACTTTCAGTCAACGTGGTGCCCTCAAACGCAAGTGATGCCTGAGCTTGTGCTTCCTGAGCTGCGTCATCCTAAATCAAACATATATTGCAAATGGCACAATCAACCATTCAGTCCTACTAGTTTTCAGTTGTACAAAATTGTCTTTTACCATAACTAACATCACAACATAATAAGCTATTTGCAGGCTGTCTGAATCATGAAACTCAATCTTCTGCAACACATCAGTTTACTAACTTCCTATAGACAACGCCAGGTAATTAAGTGATACTTAGGTTTACTGGTCCAGTCTGTGCTAAATCAAATAACCTTTGAACAAAGTGCAAAGTCGTTGCACTTCAGAATATGCCACACCAATTTTGATTTGATGTCAAAATATACACTGACATTGCTTTATACCAATAACAGGTGACTTCATTGTTCACCCTATTGTCCACCACATAAGTTCAGTAACTTTTATTTCAATCTACTTCCACACGCGGTTTCACACAGATACAAAAATACACAATTACTATCTGACTGATGTACAGAAAGAATACGTATTCCTATTCCACATTAAATTAGTGAGCAGTAAATTCTCATTGGTGACAACTGTGCATGTGCCTTGAGGCTCACTTGCTTACTTAATAAGCAACTGACAAATAAACATTTTAATTAACAAAAGACGACTTTCAGCTAACAGAGTGTTTCTGTTATTTAAGCATTAGTTCCATCAACCATTAGGTACAACTACAGACATAAAGTTAACACCGTACTGTACTATACCTTAGTTTCTAGGTTCTCCATTTTCTCAGCCAAAGTTGTGGTATCTACTCCAGTTGTTTGAGCCAGACCTTGACCTACCAGTGCTCCAACCTACACAACAAACAGATAACAAAAGTCTAGGTTGCATCAGTTTTGTTCACTTTAGAGCACACAAGCATGTGCTATAAAAATCATCTTACCTTCTTCTCAAGCTCTTCAGTTGTGTATCCTAAGAGAGTTAGGAAGTTCTGTCGTGGCTCTTTGGAAAAACAGACCTGCATTCACAACAACAATGTGAATTCCGCACTGAGCATTATGCAAGCATCTGGCAACAATGCATAGTGAGAAATCCTTAGTTTAGCACACTTGTCCCCCCTGCCTGAAAAGTATCATTCCCAGGCAGGATCTATTGTATGCAACACAACAATAATAAAAATGTGTGTGTGCGTGTGAGAGCATGTGCGTGTGCACGTGTGTGTGTAAAATGCATAGCATTGTCTAGCCATTCCTTAATCGACATGTTTCAACACTACACTTTAGTGCACATTAGCCTATTATGTGAATTCATTATACACACAATATCGTATGAGACAAAACTGATTGAATGCTCCTAATTATGTCATTGTAATCAATGATTCATTAGCTAATCCTACCTGACAAATTCATTTATTAACTCAGCCACATATTATGATCAATCTAACAACTACCATACAGTAATATGCACCAGGGTAACAAAATCAAGCTCACCACTCATACCTACTTACACACATTATACTAACCTTCAAAAAATTCCATATCTGACAATCACGGTCACTCTCACTCGACTCAATTTTTTCTTGACAAAAGTCTACGACTGTATTGCACCGCAAAGCGGCCTCAAGATTACGAGACTGCTGCAGCAACTCAAACTCCGTCACCACTTGACTGATATGAACTTGTTTTGGACCTTCATACTGTCCAAATGAAACCAACTTGCCCCCAAACTAAACAACAACTAAATTGTAACTGGATAGCACAAATACACAAAGAAACAGACAATGTGTAAGGCAAACAGATGAACAATCCTACATACCCCAAAGCTAGCCCCACAGGGTCTTCTAAACCATTTTGGAGGAGTCTTCAACAACATGGTCGTTGGCTGTTGCTGTGCCAGAATAGAAGAAGCAAATGGATCATCACTAGCAACAGTCTATAAAAATGGCAACAAAACTCAACTCTAGCAAACATAAAAGCAAGTAACACATTAACATACAAATATATCATCACTGGAAATAAAGACAGATCTAACTAAAACAGATTAGACTCACAGTTGCTTTGTCAGTAGCTGTGTGTCCACCCATAAGTGAAAAAACACTGACATGGCCATCAAACGAAGCCGTTGCAATAGCAGACGGATTCCTAGGACACCAGTGAATATCAAAACTCCACTGCGATGTTGTTGGTAGCTCATAAACAATCTGCAGCACACAATCATTTGATGCACTAAGTCAATGTATACACAGCAAGATAAGACCAACTTCGCCGCCTTGAGCAGTACTGTTAGGATTCCAGCAGAGAACTCTATTGTCCTACACAATAGAAACCAAGTATTACAAATACATAGCAAAATAGTTATAAAATTTGACCTTTCCACAGGTGAGCAGCAAATCAGAATCACGAGGACACCAAGCCATAGACAAGATTCCACTACAACCATATGCAGTTGCATGAATACATGCTGATATAATGTATGAACAGCAGTTGAAGACGAAAATGCAAACGTAGAACACACGCATGCACACACACACACACACACGCACGCACGCACACACACACACACACACACACACACACACACATACACACACACACACACACACACACACCTGGACCTGGAAGTCGCCATCATTCATGATGCCTAATGTCTTGTACACAAACACACACACACACACACACACACACACACACACACACACACACACACACACACACACACACACACACACACACACACACACACACACACACACACACACACACAAGCATGCACACACGCATGCACGTACACATGCACACACACTTACCGCTGATGTTCAAGCACTTTCATCGGAGAGGTAGCAAATCTCAAATCCCACAGCTAAGTGCAACAGCAACAAAAGCTAGCAAATTCCCTTTCAACAAACACCATATACGATCACCTGCACCACCGGACTTCGATCATCTTCAGATGCTGTTGCCATTTGTGTTGCTACATCAGGATGCCAAGCAATCACTTTGCATCGTATTCTAGAAGAATGGTCAGAGACTTGAATGATGGGCTCATTCTTTCTCAAGTCCCACACCACAGAACGACCGCTAGGAGATGTGGACGCCAAGATGTGCTGAACTTGACAATTCCATGCCACACAACTCACATCTTCAGGAGGCTAAAACACATGCTTTCAATTACTTAATATGATCATACATTGACAACTTACAAATTGTTGTTCTTTGTTTAGCTGAATACAATGCTATAAACTTGAGAGCATATTACCTGAATTTTTGCCCCAGGTGACATTGGGCTTTCAGGGTTATTTAAATCCCAGATGAAAATTTCAGATTCGCTTGCTCCAGTTGCCAAAAGATTCGACTAAAGTACAAAAGCATCTCATTGACATGCAACCAGTGGGTACATACAGGAGTCAATAAAATCAGTTGCTATAACCAGACTACAATGAAATTCTCTTACTTGGAAAGGATTGATATCCATTGCCCTCACAGCCCCACTATGCTACAGAAAGATCACGACTTTACACATCAATGTTACTGTTACTACTCACAAAGGTACTACTCACCATATCACTTTTGAAGACAAGACCCTCTTTTCCCCTAGTAAAGCATTCAACACGAGTCATGCTAATGTCTCCATTTCATAAATGTTTGTACTTCATTATTTCTGCACAGTCCCAATGATACACGGTGCCATTGTCTGATCCACCAATCAGCAAACCATTTGCTCTATCTGCACCACTGAGACCATACGCAGCCCATACAAGTTTATGGAATCTAGACCAGCACATTATCACATCACATCTAGTTACTGCACTATTATGCTTATGTACTGAATTTAGATAGCAGACAACAGACAAAGTAAGACAGACTAATATAGTAGAAAGACAGACATAAAACAGTCATACAAATAGACAGACAAAAAGACAGACAGACAATGAATGAATGAATGAATGAATGAATGAACGAATGAATGAATGCTGTGGTCTGTAGATTTCTGTTGTAAGAAAGAGATCACGGTTCAATTTGAAGGCAAGCAACACCCTGATATTGCAGTTTACAACTACCGTGATAGCAAGAAGTTGTTGCTCGACATCACCGTGACCGACCCATGGTCAAACACTAACTTATCAGGTAGCAGTGAAAGAGCTGGTTTTGCTGCAACTGCTAAGGAGAAAGAGAAGAACACAACATACGTGACAAAGGCGTCTAACCTTGAACACATTTTCCGACCTATTGCTATCGAGGTCTACGGAAGATGGGGGAACGAGCTGAGGCGACGCTAAAGGAAGCTTCATTGCTGGCACCATCTGTCTCAAACGTTTCTTCCAGCCACTTTAAAAGGGATTGGTCCATCCGGTTAGCTGTCTGTCTCCAGAAAGAAAACGCAGAGATGATCCACAACAAGATCCTCAGCATTGTGGGCAAGACGTCAATTGGCCAGGAAACTGTTAACATTCCAGCTGGACGGTTTCCGGGTTTAGCTGAATCGTAGTGTGACATAGGGGCTCTTGGCCCTGGTTAGTTTCTTGTAGACATATATCTGTTGTGATAGCAATATCTCTCAAATATATATAAATGAATGAATAAATGAATGCCGTTTTATTTAGCCAGGGAAAACCTTCGGCAACACCGATCTTCCAGGCATCCTGCAGAAGACTATAACTACATGAGCAACAGAAGCTATATATAAAACAACTAACACTAACACTAACAGTTATGCAATTAAGACTAATTAGGAAATGAGGAGCTGTCAAAATGCTTTCTCAAGTTCTTCTTAAAACTGTTATAGCCTTCCATAGAAGAAGATAAGGATTGCCTAAGATAGGCTGGAAGGCTGTTCCAAAGAGCTTGGCTACGATAAAAGGAAGTCTGTTTGAGAGCGTTGGTTCTAGGGCGAGACACACAGAGACCCCAAGAATCAGCCGGTCTAGTGACGAGGGTGCACTTCTCCTGGCAAAATATAAGGATAACCTGTACACCACAACCATAATGTGATGGGAGAAGACGCCAGAAGATAGATTGGACCATCTGTATTGAATGACAAGTATTTCAACAACGAATTTGAATATTCTTTGCAAGAAAGTCTAGGCAACCAGTGTGCTGATCAAAGGCAAAACCCATGATCAAACAAATAGTTGCCTTTTCCAGGTAGTCCAACCGATTTTATATTCCATGAAATCCGTTTGACCACATGACAGAGCCATACCCCATATGTGGTTGAATGACAGCTGTCTAGAAAGATCGTTTAGCCTCCATGGTAAGACAACGACTGTAACTACGCAAAGCACCTATCTTTTGGAAATATTTTTTGACAACTGCATTAACATGAACTTTCCAGCTTAGGTCTTCATCAAACACTAATCCATGGTACTGTGCCGATTTAAGTAGATGCAATTATGAACCGTCCACAAAATGACAACATAAAGACAAATCACAGTGAGAGACTCTGGATGGCTTGAAGAGAATGAATTCTGATTTGTTCCCATTTAATTTGAGTAGATTCACATCAAACCAGGATTTCATATTTTGCAGATCACATTGAAAGACGATTGGTAACATCTTGAGACGAGACTCCAGACGTAAATAGACATGTGTCAGCCGCGTAAAGAAGAATCTTACTCAAAGACACTTGCATTGGCAAATCCCTTGTATAAAGAATAAACAAAAGAGGACCTAGCTTTGAACCTTGAGGAACACCTCTAAGGCCAGGAGATTTAGCAGAAAACATTGGCCTTTTCTGACAACCTGAAATCGATCAGTGAGATAGATTTGAAACCATTGAGAGCTCTAGATGAAACCTCAGCAAAAGACAATTCTTCTAGTAGAGGGCAGTGGTCCAGTGTCAAACGCCTTGCTCAAGTCAAGAAAAACGGCACCAGAATGATGACCAGCATCCTTTTGACTAAGAAGACTATCAGCAAGAATACTCATAGCATCAACAGTTGAACGACCTTTTACGAAAGCCATATTGACAGTCAGAGAGACAGACAGAGACAGACAAATAAACAGACAGACAGAGACAGACAAATAAACAGACAGACAGATGAACGAACAGAAGGACAGACCACTAGACAAACAGACACACATATATTCAACATGAACCTAAGCCATAAGCATAGTCAGACCTTTGCTGGACAGCAATGCTTGCCTTCAATGGCATTTCAAGACCACTCTCAGCCAGGTCGAGTGCAAAAATCTCCAACGCAGCAGTAGTACTATATTGCCAACACAACATTGCTGCCCTAGTTATCCCAGCTAGATCACGTGCACACAATGTGAGTGCGTACCTAAACGTGGCATCCAATTGCTGAGCAGCTGTTCCTGCAGCCAACAATATGGGATGATGTTTGGCAGGACTAAACGCTATATTAGCGGTGCGATGAATTTCCTTGACTTTCATAGCAGAGACAAGGCTCCAGACAGCAACAATCGTCTATCTTCTGTGTCAGCCTACAAGATACTCAGCCTAGTCATCTTTTATACACACAATCTGATACATTACTAGTCAGACAGACAGAGGAACAAACCTTCGCCACGGTGGCAGTAGTTAAAATCAATTTGTCGTCCGGAGTGACACACCTACGCCTGCTGTTTGCATTAATTAATTTTAGTGCGGTAAAATTTTTCTATTATTTGATTTGAATTTTGCCTGCATGCTTGCCCATGTGCTATGCTAACTGTTAGCACACACAATGTTGTTGCTGTAGACAGTAGCTATGCGCATATTAGGACAAACAACGGTCTGGTCATCGAGCGAAATTGATTTCAACTATCATGGCTCGCCATCTGAAGTTTCTGTCTAGGACGATTTTGTTGCGTGGTGATACAGCCGAAGGCGCGCAGAGGACACTGTTGAGAGCAATGGATAGGGAAAAGCTGGTTGACAAGATAAAAAAGGGCCGATACTACGAGAAACCGGCGAAGAGAAGAGAACGCATGGAATACGAGACGTGCAATCGCGTGTACAACAGAGAAATGAAGAAACGAGTAGAGATGGTAATGAAAAAATATAGGCCACACGTAGACAAAAGTAACTGGCAGCTTGGCGTCTAGCAGAGTGTATGTAAACTGTACAGTCGCGCATGCGTTGCAGTATACCTAGTAGACTCTCCTAATTAGCGAAATGTAATAATGTGAAGTAGCACACAGCTGTTTTGTTGCTTGTGTTAGGGCATGGTAATGTTGAAGTACGCTGTGTATTGCTCATCAACCATTGAATTGAGTGGCTGCAACAGGTAGTCTCGGTTTGCCCCAAGAGCAACAAAGCTGTAGGGCTTGTACTTGAAAACTGCATCCTCGAGGGTAAATGTGCTAGCAGCCGCAAATGCTTGACCGGGCTGCATCTTTGAGGCATAAAGTGGAAGACGAGCAAGCGATGTACTTGTGTGCCGGTTTTGTCCATCTTTCATAGTTGATATGTAATAGCCGGGCATGTCACCTAGTTCGAGGGAAAATGCAGTTTTACTGCTTGTATTGAGAAGTGCAGGTGTTTGATGGAATGTCGAAGACTTATTGAATGTTTGAGAATAATCAGTAGAAATAAGAGCAAGCTGGTCATCACCTTTGTGTGTGAGGAAGAAATTGGGGTAGTTGACACTGGAGATTTGAATTGAGTCTGATGCATTAGACAGTTTGGAGACTTTAAATGTCGCGTCTGGTGCATCTGTGCCTGCTTCTGGGTTTATATCTGATACCCAACCCATGAAACCCGAGTGTCTGATGTACTGCTTGTTTGCTGATGTTGTGTAGAGTGCTATAGAGTGAAGTGGGATTTCGTCCACAGGTACTACCCAATCTTCAAGGTGTTCTTTATCTCCTACTAATTCATTCTCACCTGTCGTGATTCCACATAGCAGCAGAGGACCATACATAATGGCGGACAGGTTCATATAAGTAGGGCGGTCATCAGAGATGTGCTCAGACCGCAGAGTCGGTGAGAAAGATGCAATTACATAGTCATCCGAGTCCCAGACTTTGGCAAGCTCATAGTAACGTCCAGGCATAGGTTTGACTGTAGATGTATTATTGCCTGTTTTAACAGTTACTTTGATAGTTCCAGGTTTTGCCCAGAAAGGTATGCGCATCCAGACTGACGTGGAGGTTGTTGCTTTCTTCGTTGCTGTAAAGTCCAGCCTCACTGTGACGCTGTTGTCAGTAAAAGGCATATTGGAAACCGCTGGAAAATTGGATTTCTGGTTGATCACAAGCCCTGCCTCATTGTATTCCACACTACTGGAGACAAACTGATTGATCCACAATGCAGATCCGTTCGCAGTGTCCTTAAAGTAGATCGAATCACCAAGTTTGGAGAAGCTCTCCACCGCAGTTCCATAGCAACACCAGAAACTGTCAAACGGTGTGCCCCAGCTGTGAGCTCCACTGAGTCTGCTGACACCGGCACCTAGAGGGTTCATATAAATCGACACACCGGGAGAATTGGGCCGTTGGACGCCGATGATTCCATTCATAATGGCGCGCTCATAAAACTCGGCGATATCTATACTCGTTTGCCATTGGAATATATGCCTCGCAACTTTAAGAATGTTGTATTGCGTACACGTCTCTTCAGTGGCACCCTAAAAGCAAGAAATCAGAGAAACAAGGTTGATTACATCCAGGGGTGGCCAAGTTCGTATAAGGCTGGTGCTGCATCCTGGTGTCCAACGGAAATGACATGCCCACATGGATACACCTACACAAGACTGGTTTCAGGCTACCTACCTATAGATACATAGTACATACTCATGTATGTACATGCATGCATCACCACCTCAGTCACAGATGTCACCATCTGCTTGAGTGGCTTCAAGCTGTGGTGCCAAATCATTGCTTGCTTGGTGGCCAAGACCAGCCGCTGGTGCCACCTTTGGCACCATAGTGCCAGTTGGCCACCCCTGACATCCATTCTCTGTCTAACTTACGTTTAGCTTGTCTCCCAGCCGGTGCGGCTCTTGCCAGTGTTCATCCATGTTGCTTCCTCCGGTAGCATACGTTCTCGTATAATTCACTAATCTGAGAAAGTATTCCGTTAGTTGCCGGTACTCCTCATCTCCGGTCACCTCATAGCGCCTCGCAGCACCGACCACCTCGGGTATGTGTGTGTTGGCATGCAAGCCTGTCAATTCGTCCACCCCGACGGCAAGTGGACCCATGAAAACAGCTTTGTCAAAAAGATGAGCCACAGAGAGAAGCTCCAGTTGCGACGTCGCCTCGTACATGTTGTACAACACTTCGTTCATGCCACCAAACTCGACATTAAGTATGCTCTCCCATCGACTGATTGTATAATCGCTAATAACGCTCTCTATCCTCTTTTTAAAGTAGGCGGCCATTTTGAGTGTCATGTTTAACGGCTTTGTGTCGCCCGTGATCCGATACTGATCAAACAGTCCAGCCATGATTTTGTGTATGGTGTAAAATGGCGCCCAGACAGGCTTCAGACTCTCCAAACGGTCAAACCAGGATGTTGGGAATGCAGAGAGATAACCGGTCGCCATCTTGTCTTGACACTTTGCCAACTCAGAGACGACATAGTCCATGTTCTTGCGTATACTATCGTTTCCCGTGCTCGCCCAAGTCATGGCCGTTGCGCTGAGGTAGTGACCGACAAAGTGACCGCGTACCTCACAGTTGGGCGCTTCCCATCCGCCATACGGTTGAGCGGTCGTGTTAATACCAGCGGTCTGTCTGAAATTGTACAGCAGCCGGTCGGGATCGAGCATGAGTAGATATTGCGTGTTGAGTTGCTGAGCTCTAGAGAACGATGTTCCATCGGTCAAACGCACGCGTTGCAGGTCAAAAGGTTTGACGGCTAACTTCACGGGGTCAGCAAGCGTTCGACCGACAAGAAAAACGAGCGGCAACAAGAACATGCTGTGACCGACAGGACCTTGCGTTACCAGACCTTCGGTTTACGCGGGGCGGATTCTCCCGCGCCCATCTTACACGCCCTGCGTACACCAAAGGTCTGAGAATACAAATAGATAACGAGAGTACATACCTAGATACCACACCTACAACCTCACCTGATCTATCTATATACATAGCCGTTCTAAAAGCATAGTCAATTAGAAAGAGACAACCAAATGCTATTCGAGCGATATGACAAACGATATGACAAAGTCAGACAGTCCATCGAGCCATTAGGTGCACGAACATCACACACTCGTACTAGTACCACCGCCAACTTCAACATTAGGTGACTTATCAATGTACCGAACTTGAAGTTCTCTCTCTGCGCCCAAGTCCTCGATATCAACCAGTCCCTTCTTCGATACACCATCCACGTGCACGTGACTCTTTCCACTCTCATCAACAACAACAACAGACGTCTCAGCATTAAGTGCAACATTAACAAGCTCGCTTTGCTCGTCATCGCATCTCCCAGCAAGAGCATTAGTAGCAGCACCAACTTCCCTCGATGGCTCCCTCAAAGGATTACGCATCGACTGTCCAGTGTACTGACGATTTGGTGATGTAACCAGTGGGGTTGTTTCACCCGGAGATTCGCGATCGATTCTATTAGATTGAGTCTCTTCCTCACCCGCCGTAGTGGCCTCCTCGACAGAACCCATGTCACATGTTCCATCGTTCTTAATTTTTCTCTTACATATTGGACATTGCCTTCTTCCCCGGGTCAACCACGGATCGACACATTTTGTATGATAGACTGCAATGAGATGCAACCAAACCGTCGAGCAGATAGACATCGTATACAAAATTAGTATTACCGTGTTGACAGGGAAGGACTCGTAACTTCTCTCCGTCTTCGTATTCGTCCAAACAAATAGCACACGAATCACAATCGTCGACTCCTGACAACAAACACATTCACAACATCAACGCGTTGGGATGTATAAAGGAATGATGGTTAATATCAACCTTTTTTGAAACGCTTGGTAGGAATCTTACGCAAGTTAGCACGAGGGAAACGCCAACGACGTAAAGCCCTGTGATGTCCGACAACTCTGATGACCTGTAAGACAAATGAATGGATACAGCCACAATACATCGCCGGCTGGCTGACAATTAAAGGTCAAACTTACTACAAAAACGACAGTAACAAATACACACAAGCCGACAATGATGACGAATGGCACGACGTAGAGTCTCCATAGCATAACATATTCGTCGGTCAGCCTCACTGTCATGCTGCAATAAACGGAAAGCATTACGACACACAAACTGGTCACGAACAGCAAAGCTCTTACTTCTTGTTGATGTTGAACAAAACGTCCTTCTTGAGCAGCTCTCCAGTCTCCTAAAGAATGAAACATACTGTTACACAAAAACTGAACAAGCTCACAGTCAACAGAGCTGCCAAAACCATCAATACACACACACACACACACACACACACACACACACACACACACACACACACACACACACACACACACACACACCGAAATACAGAAACACAATATAGATATTAATGATACGGTATTACGCACACACAAATTACTTACATATGATACCATCAGTGAAGGGATGACAACTCTGGCAGCAACTGAATGATCAATCATAGCACATGAAATTTTAACCTTCACTTCCCAAATTACGAGAACTCACAGTCGGCGCCGGCCATTTCTTCTAGACTGCTTCCCTTTGTATTGACGACGACGACTGCCAGGTAGTTTGCCTCTTGACAGTTTAGCACCTGCCAGGTAATACAAGTGCAATACAGAATGTATTAGTCACGTGTCACGCGGTGCCTAGCAGGTTGTCACATGCCTCCTGTAAGGAACGCATGCGTGGAGCGAATCATAAGTCACGTGACCCGTCTGTACCCTATAGCGTTTCATGCCTCCATGTAACTCTAGGGAATGTAAAAACGGATAGGATCAAGTTAGAACCGGTCTTTCATATTGACGTCACAAAGAGTGTAGGCAATGAATGACATGCGTGACTGCGTGAGTGTGGGTGCATGTGGCTTGACCGCCCTTCCACCCGCCTACACACAACTCCATTGCAATGTACACACCTACACACACACACACACACACACACACACACACACACACACACACACACACACACACACACACACACACACACAACTAACCTTGAGGTCAAAATTGCATCCTCCTCTATCGACCACACAAATCCAATGCAGTCCGTAGCCTGGCTCTTCCCCCGGAGCTTCGTCCACTACATTGCAGCCATTGTAAGGACGTGGATACAAGAGTTTGCCCTACAACAAACACCATCACGCACCATCCAGCCATTAGGCCGCACGCAAAATCACACCAGCAATCCATTCTCGGTGAATGCGCTGCCAAAGTCGGCCGGCCTTGTGTCGAACGCCGCCGTGTAGTTGTCCGGATAGATCTGACACAAACGAAACCGGAAGTGACGACATGCTCGTTCAAACGTTCGTGTATTGTCGCAACGAGGTCATCAATGTCTACACCTACACCTGCACGCATTCGCGTTAGACATAGCGCTCCGACCTCGCCCCTCGACGAGTGAAAAGCGCACCCCACACGTTCTGAGTCACACACTCGAATGGGTTGAGTCTACGTCAAATGCGCTACTCGTTGCGTCAGACGGAAACAATGGCGGACCGTTTGATGCGTTTTTGTGGTGCGACGCGACGCATCTTCTTGCGAAAGCAAAAGCAAATTACCGTGTGTGTGCGAAAGAAAGTTGTCTTACCACGTAGAGCGTTCCTTCACATTGAGACAAAATCAGCAACTGTAGTGATACGCAGAAAAGCCATTTTAACGAATAGAAAGACGCCATAACAGTACAAATATTTCTTTCAGGCGAGGCATGCGCAATTGATCTGCGACGGTGCCCGGATTCTCCTACTTTGGAGTCCCAAACAGTAAAACCGGTACAGTACCGCGCGCAGTGCAGTGACCGGTAAGTGTTTAGTTTCCATGTTGCAAAAGCAGTAAGTGCTTGTAATGCGCATACTTTAATTAAACGTTTAGATTGAACTAGACATTTTTGCATACTATAGACTCAGTGCTACTCTAGTGTACCAATCGTGCTATAATAATAATATATTTCAACCACAGTAATGCATGCACAATTCCCACTGAAGCAGACTAACACATAACACACAGCTAATTACACGACAATTCTATAATAATTGATTAATGTCACATGTCTACGTCCGTGCACGTCGATCAGACGCCAATCAACAACGCGACGGTATCTATTTATTTTCACAATTCTGAGATTACTCCACGACGCCTTGAACTCGTATACAAACATATGATACTATTTGTTCGACCGGTATAGCTTGGTAACGATACTGCCCGACATGTTGATCACATCCCTTTCTTGCCAACACCCCAGTCTTTCTGCGCACAGGTCGACATGTACCTAATAGTTCCATACAGCTCTGACGACCTTCCGGGAGTAATTCTGCTTCCCAGTGTGAGGAGGGAATATGATGGTGGTCACGGTGACAGACATACTGAAACTCACAAGGAATAGTTTGCCCGTCGTTGTCGTTTTTGAATGTTTGGAGATCGAAAAGACGGATAGGCGTGTCTCTTGGGTTGCAGATGGACGTCAGACGTTGATGCTCGTCCGGATGGCGGCCTAACAAGCCTAAGTAAAATGAATTGCAGTCGTAGTGAGGTAGAGTCGAGCACGTATTGTTGTCATGAGGTAACAGTGGGCAGCCTGGCTGCGAGAAATGCGTGCTGCGGTAACAATGTCTGCCCAATTCATGACGACTGTTTCTCTGTTGAAGCGTTCTGCTGTGTGAAAACGTCAGGAATGAAAGCGAATAAAGTAAACCTTTGGTCATCTGTATATACGCAGACAACACTATTAATTGTTGTATTAATTAATGTACAATGGAGCAACTAAAATTGATTATTTATATATGTATATACTTACGAAAGCTTTTGTCCACATTTTGATTGTTACTTCTTTGTGTTCTCTGACAACTTGGTCGACGAAGGCAAACGACTACCCTTATATAACGTTGTAAAATTGGCTAGGAGTCTGATGGGGACGTCAAAAGTACTGACTTCTCTCGACTTTGCTCCATACTCGATGACATGTCTATTCACTGCACTAACCATAGCAAGACAATATTGTTTCAGGTTTGATTTTACATACTGAACTATGCAGAAGTATGTGACTTTAGTTATGCATGAGTTCACAACTAAACCATTTGCTAGAGAAAGTTTAAGAACAGACCGGAAAACGGTTATCAAGAGACATGATGTACGTTCCTCGTCATATATAAAAAAAGGAACAAAGGAATTACCGGTTACGAAGGATGGAGGTCGAACCACTTTCCACTCTCCACTCTCCCCTTGAGAGCGATAACAGGGATTCTATACTCTAGCTTCCCACCGTTGACACACGATCTGCAGCATCTTATCGCTTACTTGTCGAAAGTAGCAACGGAATCCACGTGTTTCTGGGAGGGAGAGACTAAAACACGGACAATTGTTGATCTCGGTCAAAACCACCCTCTTTTCAAGATCCACGTGGAGAAGTTGTCTGAGCACGATGCGAAGAGTTATTTCTAGCAAAACACGGTCGACCTATCATCAGTATGGTAGGTATAGACCAACCTCGACGGTCGGAAGCTATATTCGCTGGCTCCACCCCTTCACGTGATACTTTGTTGAATGCGGTGCGAGTGAATGATGGTCTTTTGCATTTCTCTGTCTCTTGTTTTCTTGTTTCTTCTCGGTGAACACTTCTCCGCTTGTTTGGCTATGGATACGAGCACCGATTGTGGCTCGTGCACGGTCCTACCGGTAAGTCGATCGTAACCAAGAGTACAACATTCTCCCTACTTCTACTACTGTAGGTGTTTCACAGTCCATTCGATCCGTTACTGACGTTGTACAAATCTTAGACGATGCACCCTTCATTTGCTCGCGTGTTTTAGGCCATACTGCATGTATGCTATCGGTCAATTGTCATTGTAGGTATATTTTACGAGTCGAGTGCATGTCATCTTACCATCTACTGTAGTCTTTCTCCTCGTTGCTAGACGCAGTTAGGTAGAATTTCGGGCCGTGTGCATCTCATTCTTGTCTTGAATGTGTGCAGGTTACTCGACCTAGCAGTGTCGTCTACACTTGCTCACAGCATTGCAATTCAAGTAAACAATTTCTTACAGTCTCTTCTGTAATTAGCATGCTCGTTTGCATGTCAGCTTGTCTGGTCATCGATACTGTTGACGTCTACACAGACCATAAAAGGAGAATAGGAATGAACGTATCGTGGACGGTGTCTTGGCAAGCCCTGAGGACAAGCCACCTGCAAGTGATCAGTGATGTTCAGTTCATACCGGCTGAAATCTCTAGACGGAACGTGCGTACGTTAAAGTACTGCACACCTAGAACGGTGGGAAATCTCTTCTTGCAGTCACTCAGAGATGGTTGGTCATGACTGTGTGTTGGTAGGATGAGACTTGGTGTATCCAGAGCGACCTCTTGAATGATGCTGAATATTTCATCATTGTAAGCATTTAAAAGTTTATTATAGACATAAATAAATTAGTTATGTATTGATTAAGAGTGTGTTGACTATTTGTGTAGCTTTATCAGAATGAGTACGCCCCCTGTGGCATGTCTAGAAGAATAATGGTTAGAACTTCTGCAGGTACTGAATCCTACAGTATACCTCTGTGCTTTAAAATACGTTATGTTTGCTTTTTTAATTTCTCTGGTCTAGTCGGTCAAGCGACAACACCGCATGAAAGCACGACTGTCAGTTACAATACAATTCCAGCATCAACGATATCTCGCCATTTACCATTACAAAATAATGTGACCGCCAGCAGCAGCAGCAGCAGCAACACTAACAATCTTAAGAATGGCTCTGTGTCACCAACCTACAGCTCTACTCTATTTGCTAGTCCTACCAGCGTGACTACGTACTTTAAATCTACAAGCAATGCTAATGCAACAACCCACACTGACACTTCCTCCACCACTATTGTAGTGCTTATTTCTGCCCTAGCTGCTGCTATTCTCTTTACTGTTGTGTTAATTTGTGTGTGTCGTTACACACAACAAGCAAGACGAACTCATTCCATTATTGAAGTAGGTTCAAAGAAGTCCTACAACAAACAAATTGAGATGGTAGTGGCACTGCAAGGATCCTCTGAAATGGCTGCGTTGAATAGTATCTCAAACAGGGCCACTAAGCAGTCCGATGTGTACTCTTCTCAGGATATGCTGAAAGTGTCTACAATACGGAGCCACTCGGTCATATCTAACCAATTAACTGTGTGGCTCAATCATCCAACACAACAAGCAGAGACGAGAGCAACGTGGAGAAATTTGGCTGAAGAACTTCAAAAGTGGGGAATAGCATGCAAGTCTAGTCTCATCTGTCACACGGCCATTGCAACTTACGGATTCTCATTCATACAAACGCTAATGCAAAGCGTTGATATCATCCTTGTCTGCTGTAACCAAGAATACATCGAGTCATGGAAGACAACTGACTATGGCATGGATTCCGCAGAATTTTTTCATGAATATTTGCAGATACTTACTGAAGTGCGACGTCGACGATATGAGAGGCTTGCGGTCGTATTGTCCAAAGAGGAGACAAGTGACTGTATACCAGAATGTCTGCAGAATACCGTCTATTACAAATTTCCGCACAGAGATGGACTATTTGATTTACTACACAGAATCGCTAAAACGGAGCCAAACGCGTTGGAGTGGCAAGGGGTAGAGGAAACGCAAACGAAACATGCAAGCTCACGTCACTCACAATTGCCACAGCAAGGAGATACTGCTGTTTAGTGCAAATGTTTACAGTAATTAATGTTGCTTGCACCTGAACACGCACGGGCACGCACGCACGCACGCACGCACGCACGCACGCGCGCACACGCACAAACGCACCCACACACTACATAATACAGCGCAACACATAGAAACTCCACTGATCTTAACTAGAAGATAGTATGCTGTATAGATACAAGCGCCATGCTTAGAGTTATTCCCCATCTCTAACTGTGCACTTTAAAGTTCTTGTCTCGTTCACAAAGTGCATGCCATGGTCTATTGCTCATCATATAGTAATTAATCTAAAAATACACTGGATTCCAATACGTCTCTATAAGTTGAAAGCAGATTCTAAATTTACCAAATTCCAATGCTAATCCCAAATTGCAAAACTAAAGTTTTTCTTGAATACTACTCGTAAACATTACTTGTACACGCAAACGCCACAGTCACCAGCAGAGAGCCAGGCCGGTACCGTTGCTGACCAACTCTACCATCGCACCCTTGATTTTCTAAGACGTGGAGTTCGTGCTGTATCTTTCGACAATACCCTCGCGATCCGCTAGCACTGGCAGCAATCTTGCAATCTCTATCTCCGTTCTTACGAAGCGTTGCTTCCCAGTACGTCGACGGAATTATATTCGACTTCATCTTGCACACGACGTCGTACTCACACAGATGCTTCGAGTCAAGCGTTGTCGTTGAAAGAGCTACCGACGTGTGATTTGGTTTACAATATCGCCCCACATTCTCCACGCTGTTGCGATCGGCGGGCCCCGATAGGCTAACGTAGAACGAGTTGCAATCGTACAATTCGGAAAGACGGCAAGACGCTTTGTCGACGTCAACCGAGCAGTTGGAGTCGTGGAGTCCTCTGGGTCTGTGACAATATCGAGCATCTGGCAGTGGGCTCCGATATTCACTCTCTGTTATCACTCTTTCGGTTGATCTCCTAGTGAGAGTAGGAAAAGGGAAAGCTGCAGAGATAGACTGCACGAGTGCCATCATCGCAAAACCAAAGAGATAGCAAATCGACGTCTAGAAAAACATTAAGAAAGAGAGACGACGTGACTTGCCTAACCGAACATAAAGTTATTTCTCGTTTTCCTACCATTCTTTGCGGTACCTAATTGTGAGCAACCGACCAAGACGATTTGAAGCTGCACTTGAAGATGCAATGACTATTGCCAAAAAGTGAGTGTATATATACGTGCACTCGGCAGGTCAAACGGCATGTCTTCTCTCCCACTGCCATTCCATTCGTCTCCCCTTACATCACTGCTGCATAGTCGTTACAGAGGGCAATGTAGGCGATTTTCGTTCTAAAAATGATTTGTCTGCACTGAGTAGAACAGGGATAGGATTTACCTTACCTCCGGAATAGCCACTTCCATTAGATAATAGCCACTTCCATTCCGTCTCCGAGACAACCACGAGTCATCTGACAGCCTCGATATCAAAGAAGGCTAGACTTAATGATGGATGGCTGTTATTAAGGATTACATCACCTGGAAATGTAACACCGGAATATCTCCGCGACTGTATTTTTGTTTAGGGGCAAATGCTTGCGGGCTCCGGCCCGTTCCGGTATCTACGAGGTCGAGATTGTTGCCATCTTTTCACAGGAATGCATGAGAACTGATGTCTAAAAATGAAATTGCTTGCAAAGATAACCGCAAACTCTGGAGCTGCCTAGAGAATTCAGAGACATCGAGAGAGGTTCCCTCTACTCGCACTGCGGCATCAAAAATTAAAATACTCGATTAATATTGAAAGTACATGAGCACCGAGTGATCACTATATTTGGGTAGGATGGCTACTAGCTAAAGAATGAGTACGTTTAGATTAAAATGTTTGAGCAGACTGCACGCGCCATCGCTGTAAGCACCGACATCGCACGTGACCGTCACCGTATATAGCCGGGATACAACCCGGTGGCACGTGCCACGACTTTCATTTCGCACGAGAGCCGCTCATGGCACCGTCTACTCGACCGGCTCTCTTTCTCCTTCTCTATGCGAGCCTACTAGCATCTTATACAGTCGTTTCTAACACGAAAGTGGTAGAAGAATGCAAGCACTCATGTAGACTCAATTCAGAGACGGTAAGTCGCATTTCCTAGTGAAACCGGCACGGTCAGGTGTCGATTTGAAATGTGGTACGTTCTGTCGTTTGCTAAACAACACCTGAAAGAGTTAGTCTAGTGCGTTTCGATGGCTCTCGCTTTGGGGGAGTATCTCTGCAGGAAACTTTATCTTGTGCGTACGCTACGCCTGTTGGAGATTGTGTCGGTCGTCATAGGAAACGACCTCACTGTTTGAGTGTTCTTTGATCTTACTAGAATAAAATCGACATCAACGCCGGATACATCAACTACACCTGCTCAACAAAATGCAGTACGTATAAATAGCAACAAATAATAAAAATAGTAAAAAGTTAGTGTACAAATAGTGGCAATACTAAATACCATTGCCAACCACCAGTAACTAAGCACACAACGTTAGTACTGTAAATGAATAAATAATTTTAATTTTAGTAATTAAATTAAATTAATTAAATAGAAATTTTGTTGTCTGCAAATCTAATATAACATATCTGCGTTCTGTAGAATGCTCGGCTATCAGTGCAATTGACTTTTTGTTTGACAACAAAACGAATACCTTCGGCGCGACTGTATCTTGGGACGTGGTGAAATACCCTTACACAATGAGACCGACGGTCGAATTCGTGGCCAAAGACGTAGAGACAAAGCGGTTATACGGATTTCGAGAATGCTTTCTTCAAACGCAAGTGCGTCAGTACACTGATTTGCAACGCTGATCGTTTGTGGTTTATTCAGTTTGTGTGCAATACAGATCAACTGGTGTACCGCGTTGAGACTGGAGCCCAAAACGTTGTATATCATACGGGTGTGTGACCGAACATCCGTCACCTTTCTTGTTAGTTCTGTTAGTATTTTCTCTGTTTTCCAGCTTTTGGATTTCTCTGCAGAAGAAACAATTCTTGGTTGTCACGATGTTTCTAGGTCTGTTCACGTCACAACTCCAACTACTCCAACTACTAGCGCTAATTTCAGCTCATTTGACGTCAATGCCGGTCGGATTTCACTCCCGACTTCTGTTGCCTATCACAGCCAACCTAATGCAACCGGTTCTAACACGACGACGCCAGCCACGATCGTATCAAAACAAACGACCGACATTGCACCTATCAACAAGGAGACATACACAGACAATGTGGTCTCTAGTACTCCTGCCGGTCACACGATTGAGATGAACGTACCGGTTGCCGTACCGGTAGGTGCGTCGGTGGGTTCGGTTTTGTTAGCTGTGCTCGTCGTCGTCTACCTATTGCGGCGCAGCAGAACTCATGAAAAGTCGAGAGCAACGAAAGACAAGAGAAACAAGACTGACGATCTAGAGGCAATCGATATCGCATCCGCAGCGATTGATGTCCCTGCAGTGTGGCTTAGCCACGCCGTGCAAACTGAAACGGACGAAGCTCCGAAAGGAGCATTCAAGCTAGCTCGTACGTTCCGTCGTCATGGTTATCGTTGTTATTCATCTCTTCTTTGCAAGACAGAAATCGGAATCAAAGGATTTGGAGAAGTCTACAAACTGATGAACACCGTCGGAAGCATTGTAGTGTGCTGTGATCGAGAATATCGACAACAGTGGAACAGACAAGGCTCCAATGTCAAGGACCTAACACAACAGTCATTTTCCCACGAATATCACAACATCATTTCAGAGATAGGAGTGAACGGCTTTAGGCGACTCGTTGTCGTTCTATTGGGTGATGCTGCTACTCAAGATTGTATCCCAGAAGAATTGCGAGGTACTCATATCTACAAATTTCCGCACTCGCAAGACCATTTCAACAGTTTGCTTCACCGTCTACAGAATACCGAGCCCATAGCTCAGCGAGAAAGCGAATTTTGAACAATCGGTTACCTCGTTTCTGCATTCAGTCCTAATTTCCTATGCTAGCTAGAGAAAAAACAGCGCGCGCACACACACACAATTATTTACCATCTTACTGACACATTTCACCTATTACAGTATTTCTCTAGATAGCTAGAGATGATGGTTCTAAGAGTATTGTACTGATCATATTGTGAGTATTTGAAAAAAGGACATCATGTACTAACATAAACTAATAAACATAATCGATCTCGCTCACAAAGTTGAGTCATTCTACTATAATGGGAAACAACAAAATGGTTAAAAAAGAAACGCGGCGCGAGACAATGTCTATTGTGATCATTGATTGGCGCTACACGGGTCTGGGAGGTCGAGGCTACATCACGTCCCACTACAGTACTGCAATGCAAAAAATGAAGCGGATGAGGGGAAAACAAGAAGACAACTTGTGCAAGCCACCAAAATACAAAAGTAACGTTCTGTGACTACTCGCATGTAACTCGATATACTTCCGAGACGACCACGGTACATGTCCGGTAGTGTTCTGGGGACGCGAGGAACAGTACCGTACCTAGATATTAGGATATCTACTGCATATGACTCTCATTTAACACGGTATCGTACTTTTTACTCGTCCTTTCTGTGTCAGTTGCTGCCAAATATTTGAGAAACACGAGATTAGCAAAGTAACAACATGTGACACGTGCATCTGGTGCATAAATTGCACAACGTGAAATTTGTCTGCATTCTATAATACATATTTCTCATTAAAAAAACCTTTGACGTAAAATAGAAACAGTACATTCATCTAGCTACTACAACACCCAATCATTCTAAACTACTTGACAGAGTTACTCCGGTTTCTAATCCTCACTAAAAAGATTTCCCCTCTTCAATTCAGATTGAATACGGCTATAGCACACACACATACCCAACTACAGCCGTCACCGTCTCGAGCCTGTACCTGTGCTGTCCCACGTTCGAGTCACACCCGAGGTCATACATAACCTTCAGCTCGTGATTAATCGGTTCACACAAACCTCCAACCTCCTTCGCTTTACACGCAGTATCGTTCGTTAGGATTGCATTCCAGTAAGTCGACGGAATTTGTCTTGAGTTTGCAGAGCAGACGACTTCATACTCACAAAGAGACTTGTACCCTCTATTGATGTTGAACTTGGTCGACAGCATGTATGATACTTCACCCACTTTACATGTTTCTTTAGATCGTGAATGAGGAGCCGGACCAGCCAATCCGAAGTAGAATGAATTACAATCGTAGGTATGATTTAGCGGACACGAATCGTCACTACGATCCAAATAGCATCCATCTTCCTGCAACCACTGAGGTCTGTGGCATTGTCGCTTAGTAGGAATGGCACCATGCCTAGAGACACGCCGGAAATATGCGAAGCTCGCCTGATTGGTAAGTAGCACAGACGCACAAGCTAATATGCTCAAAATCTATAGCACACAGCTGCAGTTAAGCTTCAAAACTAATCACCACTGCCATTAGCTATGAACCTTGACAGTCATCTTCTGCTCGACTAAAATCACACTTGAAGTAAACTGATTCGAAGCTTGTAGATTTGCCAGATGGAATGGCTGTTGCTGCTACCCATTTTTATACGCCATGGACGGTCCCCTCATATTCCCGGCCCACCTTCTCCAATTTCCGAAATTTTCAGTTTGTTGTAATAGTTTTACTCGAATCACCTTATCTGGTGTGAAATGCTGACTAAACGTCCAGAATGGTCTATTTTACCCGAACACCACGTTCTATTTCAATCGTTAATCTATCAAAAATAGGGACAAAAATAATCTCCAGTTCATATATGGTAGAGAGCTAGAACTGATGTATAATATTGAGTTTATATATATGGCAAGCAGGTAAAACTGAAGCATTGTGTATCTCTTGTTTTCCACATCATTGTTTCCAAAAAAAGTCCATTAACACATGACGCTTCAGCCAAAAGTCATTTTCATAGAGACGACAGAGATAAAGTCTACCGTGTGTCTGTATGAGGTTCACTTGCAGTATCACTGTATAGTGAACTTTGAGTCATATTTTAGAACACTTGTCTTGAAAACGAACTGGAACGCTTCCAGGGCAGTCCAATTAGCTGAATCTTTCTTCATGCGGTACACTGCTGGTTTCCTTTCTGTTTCGCAAATCTTCCTTTATTCTATAATTGCATCAGATCTTTATAGGTGACTGTCAAAGTGAATGCTGTCTGTACGATCACTGCAAATAGTCTGGGTTTACAATTTTACAAGTACATAGCAATCAACAAATATGGCTGACTAGACAGTACAACAAAAGGTTTGTGACAGATGTAGAGCACACCTGGCACTTGTCCAGTGGCTAGCAGATTGTAAACTGCATGTTGTTAAACTAATCTGCAAGAAGGGCTGTGGCTTGATCGTCCTAACTTTGCACTCAATTTGTTGCTACACAAGAACTGTAACGCATAAGTCACCGAGGCTTTCCAGATTTACTAGAGTAAGTAACAATAAGGTACCATAGAGGTACTGTAGGGTTACCTTGGTTGATTAAGTTAGTTTGCATGGATACCAATTAATTTAATACAATGGTAGAGTTTATGCCACAGTTCATTTGCGTAATTTGTCAGAATGACGCGAGCTGTTTACTCTATCGTTGACAAGCTACACCCAAATACATAGGCGTAGATACCATGGGAACAAAGGGGGCCACAACCCCAATAATTTTCCTGCCTCACTGCATTACTCTCAAATGCAATAAAGAATAATTCAAAACACCCAATGTCTGCACCATTTACAATTACTACAACTCTACTACCTAAGGTCCAATAGTATTCTTCAGTCGTGTAATGGTGGTGAAAAATTAACATACGAGGCTTGAGTTTAATATCGCTATTGTACACTCTTTCTCAATCCAACATTCCTAGAAAGACCTGTACTGGCCGCGTCCACAGATGGTGGACAGCACAATCAACTTAAACGAAACCTTGAAGGCCACGCCCCTATAGGTGTGGCCTTTGAGACAGACAAGTCTCCTAGATGTTAAGCCCCAGCAGCCGGAATCATCAATATTGTAGGTCTAGCTATGCCACTGCTTGACTTACATGATGGTTAGCTGCAACATATCCAAACTAACTATTAAATACATTCAAGTCGAGCGCTGTTGCTCTGTCTAGTTGTCTATATTAACGACTGCTTCTAAATTCACAAATCAAGATTTCACGAGGATATCAGAATATACCACAAACTTGTACAAACCACCAAGATAGCCGTGTACAGTGTACTGCACGGTAATTATGCCAATTTTCACGTGACAGTACATTCCGGAAAGCGTTGGTGTATCCCCATGAGATAGCACGCAAATTTAGGAAACGGCCATATATAGCAGTAGATACGTAGAGACGTGTTGCATCTACATAATTGCAATAATTAATTACGTGTTTCATAAGGTAATGTCTAACACCATACACCATAGTGCACAAGTCTCAGGAGTACTGACTGTTTGACTCATCTACGCGCTCAGAAACGAATGGAAAAACTCTGACTGTACGAGATGACGAAATTGTTGTTGATAAACAAACGCATGCAATTATCCTTCAACAAACGGAACTCACGTGTGACAGACAACTGGTCGCATTTGTGGTAAGATGAAGAAAGCAGCCGTTCACGTTTTCGTAGCTCTCGCTACTTACTTTGTTTTCCACTGTCATGGCAGTCAAATCGATATCATTAGCCAATGCGCTAGCAACTGTTCACATAGTAGGGTGAGTATGCCAAGAATGTACAAAGTAGCTTAATCGATATAAAATGACACTGCAACAGTGCTGCAGAATCTCTAGTCCATACACAAATGCATTCGAAGACTTGTTCGAATATGCACTTGCAATAGCTGTGATACCTACTAACTAACACTACTACTACTACTACTACAGTATGGTTTTCGTCACTACACTTGATACAAAATCAGCAGGAAAACATAAATATGATTGTTTGTGATCTACAGGAGAGCGACAATGTCTTCACCTATAGATGTACAACTCTTTGTGGTATGCATCTTCTTACTGTATTAATAATATTAATAATTTTTACCTACTGCGTTTCTGTGCCTTTTCAGCTTGCTCGTTCATTAACATGGTGAAAGTTGAACTAGATAAAACGAGTCATTCATGGAATGTGTCCGTGTCTTGGATATCTAAAAACATGACATTTCACCCATCTGTCTATCTTTGTCGACCAGGTCAACGTGTTGGTCAGAGCAAGTCGTGTGTTCCTGATGTCAAGGTAATTCCTAATCAACTCAATAGCACGGAAAGACCAGACACTCAGTACTATTGACAAACAAAATGAAATCGACACAATTTGACTATACTAGACTCTACACCTTGTGCTGAACAGAAAGAGAACAAACTATAAGGCTTGCCAGAACTTAAAGGGTATTCCAGTTGTAATAACAACATTTCAATAACATTATATTACAAGTAAGGGTTGACTTGGACAATACAAATTTCATTCAATACTCTTGATTGATAAACACTTCAAGAAATTCCCAATTTGTGGCATATCGTCTGTAATATCAAACACGATACCATACATGAAGCTACTCCTAACAAAGTTGGTCTTTTCATTATTGTTAAATTGTGTTTAGACAACGCTGTGTACTTTTGAATCAATACAGGCCAACTCTACCTACAACCTCTTTGTGAGTTGATGAGTATTGTTTATTGAACCTAGTTGAAATGAATAACACATAATATGCTTTTGACTTTCAGCTTCGACCTGTACCTAAATGCTGGGGGAGATCAAACAAAGTTCAAATAAAAACCAGTACAGGTCAGTCTTCATACAGTCTCTTATCAGTGACCCTGTCTCAAACTAAATAATATATCTAGTAGAGCTCTTATTACCAACAAAGCCATTTGTGCATATGGCAACCCTGGCAATCAAAGAAGATCCTAATAGCACAACAGTGACAGCTGATGAAAGAACGTTTGACAGTGACATAAGTTCTACCATTCATTCTCAAGCCTTGCACACCCAAGTGCCATCATCTGGTGTAACCACAGCCATAATCATCAGCACAAGTGTTGGTTTAGCTGCTATTCTTGTTGCTCTCTCAATAATTTCCTTCATGAAAAGAGATAAATCAGCAATCAAAAGACCACGACCACAACCATCCAGCAATGAACCACTAACTACTAGACTCAATACTTCCAAATTCTGGATTAGTCATGCTGTCAATGACTCCATCGAAAGAACACCAGTCGATCAAGTTGATGACCTACAAAATGCCTTAACAAGGGAAGGCTACCAATGTCTGTCATCATTGTCATGTGACATGGAGATACACCAAACAGGATTTCAAGCAATCCATAATCTGATGAACTCCGTTAGCAAGATAGTAGTATGCTGTGACAAAAGATATATCCAACATTGGCGTCATAACAGTCGCTGTAAAATGGGAGGTACTGACAGCAAAAATCAACCTGAAGATGCAGCACTTCTACATGAACACATCAATATTAAAACTCAAGTGTCCAAAAGTGCCTACAAACGACTGGTCGTAGTTCTTTTAGGAGATGCCAACTGGAACTGCATTCCAGCCTGTTTGCAAGGTCTACCGGTACCATACTGCAGGTTTCCAGATGTAGACCATGGACATGGCACTCCCCACACCAATATTCACACCAAGCATGGAATATTACACAATTTTCCAGATCTCATCAAGCAACTCAAGGATGAAGATACTGAGCCTAGTCAGCCATCCTGCTCACATGATTCAACTCATACAACTACAAACAATGACCATAAAACTAGCAGAGATAATCTCTTGAGTGAAGCAAAATCTATTCCGGTATAGTTTCATAACCGGCAGTTAACTAAATTTTCAAGTACGTTGACAGTGACTACAAACAATCACAGACAGAAATGCAGAATGACTTGTAAAGCCGTGCAGCATAGCAATTCTTGTTGGATTCATACATTTTAGTAACACTTAACAAAGCAATCACTCAGTAAAGAAGTACACTTTTTGGCAAAGACACTTGTTCTGCTGCTATCTATGCATTTGTAATAGTGACAATGTATGCGCATACTTGCTACTACAGTAGCTTCTCTTAATTAATTAGTAAGTTAAGGTACACAATGCATACACTGTCTACTTTGATCCAGTTACTCTGTCTTCTAGCTTACTAAACCTAGGTGTGCTTACTGTACCTCTTAATTTCCACTAGGCTCCCAAACCAGCAAGTTCATAATAGATGCGAGAACGTACTACACCTACAACAGCAACATTTAGAATTTTTAGTAAAATTCACACTCAATACAATTTTGCAAAACACAAGTTCGCGTCTGGTTGCCTAATTAGTACAAGTTCATAGAGTAGGGCGTTAGCCCCATCAATTCCGGGTTTCGGGTTGTAGCTTTTAAGACCCATATATTAACAATGGCTACATGTACTCCCAAATATGGTTCTGTTGTGGGTGGTGTCTTCATGTTGTAAAATTTAAATTTTTAGTTCCGATTAGACTAAACACGATCTGAACAAGTAATGCACTGTATACTTGGTAGGAGCAAGCAAGTAGGATAGCGTTTTCGGTAAACTTGCAGCTGAAAAACCTTTCATTCCCCCCAAGTTAAATTGAAACGACGGCTAAACTTTCAAATAAATTTGCAATTATTAGCATGTTAATTCTGTTTGTTCAAATACAAGTTATCATGTACAATCTCATCTCAAAATATATCTCTATAACTGTTCTCGCACTCTATAGACTTAACTTAACTTTTAATTGCTCACACAGTGAACAGATGCCAAATACAAATTTCATGCTACAATTCTAAAAAGTAAATAATTTCTCTCTGTTACTTGACACAACATATTGTGACCAATTGACTTCTAGTGGGTGCAAGTGTAACCCTGAATCACACTTATAGTCTCCACCTTGTATCGTTTTTGACCAACATTTTCATCACAACCCTGACTGACAAGGAAAGGAATCGCAACCCTGACCGTTGAGCACTTATGTCTGAATGTTGTATTACATGTGCCACCCTCCAGCTTTTCGGCTTCCCAGTATGTCGAAGGAATCACATCACGTGTGTGTTTTTTGCAGACATATCGAAAAGCACAGGTTGTACTTTTATGGTCAGTTGATTGAAAACCACGTAAGATGTCGCCTTCTTTACAAACACTTGTCAATGCATTCATACTTTGGTCTCCAGGACCCTCCATAGCAACGTAAATAGAGTTACAGTCATATTGAGGATGAGTACGGCAAGAATCATTTCCTCCATTGGCTCGTAACTGATGAGCAGCTGCAGATAGCTTGCATTTTGGTTCTGTAAACCATCTGGGACGATAGCAACGTCTGTCTTCTAATCCACCGAAAGGTTGAAACGATTTTTGTGTCGAGCTCCTTTTGCGTGTTGCTGTAGGTTTAGCCATACAGATAGCCGAGAGCCAAAAAATTCCATAAACTAGTTGCCCATACAATTTCATCTACACGAGACAAAGAAACAATAGTATGTCGATCTTCGAACTTCAACAGATCAGCTATAAATGTTTACTTTATTACTCCTGTCGATCTCCAACGTTCAATCTAGGAATCTCTGACTTTGGACAACTCAACACCAACTGACCAACAACAGCATAGTCGATGCTGTTTTATAGCAGTTCATGTGTTCAGAAACCGCCAGCCTCCCCAGGAAAGTCTAGCCTACGCAGACACTGAAATTGCTTCACTGGCCAAGTTTAGAGGGATTTCCAATCACTGAGAATGAATTAACTAGAGACACAACTCAGCCCGCTCCTCCCCACTTGTAAACTCTTATTATGGTTTCCCCGTTCCGCTCCCCACCAACCGGAAGAACGACCTCGCGGTCGATCTACCATTGTTGCAAAGGTGTTTCTATCTACTTACCCAATGAAGGAAAGAAAGCAGGAAACGTCATCACCGTGCAATTCAGCGCACGTTTGGAACTCACGTCCTGTCGCGTGCCCAACCTCCTCAACCTCTAGACGCAGTAAGTAATCTTTCCCTGTTTCTTGCAACTCGTTTCTCGCGCTAGGTGGAAAGGCGAATGTCCGGTGTACGTTGCGTCTGCATTTGCACATCTCTCTTTACATACGGAACATCGTTCTGCTAACAATTGTTAGGAAGCTATTTGTGGAAGGTCGAGATGAAACTTGTTCTCATGGCACACATTCCGCTGTCTGCAACGCGTCAGATTTCAAATCCACGCCCACTTCGTTTGTTGAGCTGTGATGTCGTTGGGTGTGTTTGTATCTCGATGCATTCTAGCTAGTTTACACACACAAAAATAGTCAAGTCCAGAGGGTCGAGTCGATGCTGCACTATGAAGTACCCTATAGCTAATCCTCCACGTCACCTCATTTCGATCGCACGTTGATCGATCGAATCCACTGATCCAGTACAGATTCGCAAACTACGACACGGTGTTTCAATGAGCGTCCAAAAGAGCATATCCCTCTAGCTAGAGTAGACACCCGTGTTCGGCAATTGTGACTGTTTGCACAAGATCTCCGTCACTAATTTGATTTGTATCGTACACTACGGCACGTGAGTTCTCACGCAAATGGCACACGTTGCTGTCGTTGTAATTGCTTTGCTCTGTGCTGTTCGTACGAACGAAAGCTCAACTTTGGATTGTCTGGATACGTGTCATCGCTCTCCGGTACGTTGGTATACGTATTTGAGTGCTCATACATTTGTTGGGGGGCAGAGAAACTGTAGACATCACGTCGGGCTTACAACACACAGTCGAGGCAGAAATCCTAGTGTAGTTCTGTACGGTTTGACGACGAATGTGCCACGTATCTATATCATTACGAGATCGTTTTGTGCATGAACTCTAACAGGAAGTACCTGTACACTGTCCAGTAAATTACGTAGAGGTGGGACGTTCCTTGTACTTTCGCGGCTTCCATGTTGTTCACAGATCGAAGATCATCGATATCGATCGTTGGAATTCGTGTTCAATTGTTCTACCAACTGTCGTAAGGATTTTTACGCAATTGACCGTGTTAATTGTTTTCATCTCCGTGTTTTTTTTCGATTTCTCTTACATTGTGTGTAGCGTGCTCTGCTATCAACATTGTGCATGTGTCCTACGTTGAGGACGGTCCTACAACGGTAAACGTTTCGTGGACAAGAAATGAGTACGCCACAGACGATGAATCAGTGGTGGTGGAATTGGAAAACAAGACGTACGGAAAACGTTGTAGACCTCAAGATAAGGTATACGTGCACGTGCAGTACATTGTTGTACTAGCAACTGCTGTAATAACAGCGAAATCGACAACCTGACGTTAACCAACGTTTTTATCTGTCCTAGCTGTGAAAAAAGCATACAGGAAAGAATGTCCGGTGGTAACTATTTTTCCACTGGCACGTATAGAGTTCTAGACTCTTAGATTTGACCTATAGCCTATGAGACATCAATTTCAATTTCTAGGGTAAAGATTGTGCTGCTATGTCTTGTTTTGTATGCCAGATTTCCCAGGAAAGAAATAGTCTGCTGAAAGTTTTATCAATGAATAAAATGATCAATGGACGGAAGTCCGTGTTGCTGCTGATCGCCTAAACATTGAATGTTGTTTATCTACACACGAGTTCCAATGCTGTTTTGTCTGTACTTGTACAATGTGTAGCTCATGATTTATGATGGTATTGAGAGACACTTGTCTGCATGTCAGCAAATTCAAGGTATTATAGATAGTCTTTATTACTTCTCTGTATCTGAGAAACGTAGGGATGTTTCTGGAACTATAAACATCATTAGCTCCATCATTAGCTCCATCACATGGGCAAATGTTTGTTGTGGCTAGTTGCTCATTCCCTTTCCTGCATTGATTTTAAATTTCTGCATTCTAGCAAACAACTGAGAAAGAGAGAGAAAAGGTACTGCTGTATATGATATGACAGAAATGGGGTTGGAAGAAATACTGAAAGTCATAGCTAGGTTACATCATTTTACATGAGGGAATATAATATGTTGCTCTCTTACCAGGATGCAAGGTAACCATCAGTTTATGCCCACAACTCTTAGCAGTTTGAGTTGTGTGGACTCCAGTTGCAGTGGTACCTGTACAGTATGTGGCATAACTATGGGAAGACGGGGGACATAGGCCATCCCAAAATTTGTCTGATGCTGCACAGTACGTTCCTTTTGCTGGTTTTTCTATGTCAATGTTTGTCTTCTCTGTATTTGTGGCTTTGATCTGTACATCCAGGGTTTTCTTTATTAATCATGGGTGTTACTATAGCAGTGTGGCTTCTTCACATGCAGCTACAGTAGCTTGTGACATACATTTGAATAGTCAATCACCCATTTCATTTGAAGTGGAAATTCTACTAATCTACTCATTTCTGAAAGAAAGACTGACCTTAATTTTACCTATCACATTATTAGTTTCAAATGCAATGACTAAATTGTCAAGTGGTGCCCGCAGTTCTATTTGTAGTGAGTATATATAGCCAACATGTATCAATGGCATGAAGCTTAATATTTACTTGGTTTCGTGTTTGATTTGCAGCATACTTGGTGCGAGGTAACTGGCCAGTTTTATAATCAAGTGAGCCAACTGTGGGTAAGATTCTATTGCATCATAGTTTAGCAATAACAGTGGCTGTCTCTTTGCTTACACTTGTGGTACTACTTCTTTGCAGCTCGACGTCGATTGGCAAGATGAAAAGCAAAATCAAGAGTGCAATTTTTTGCATAAGCAAAAGCCAGTAACCATTGACACAAGAATAGTCCTTTCTTCAACTTCTCAGCCTTCTGTTCGATCAACAATCCCTTCACCATCTAGCACAGTGACACCGTCATCACTACTCTTAAACACTCGTTCACATGCAAGCAGCACCTTTTGGTCCACATTGTTCACATCATTTGAATCTGATGTTATGCATTCAGAAAGACAACCAACCACTCCTCAGAGTGCTAATGGACTCAATGTTATGATGTTGCCTTATGCAGTCCTGGGTGTATTAGGTGTGGTAGGTATGTTCATAATTATCTTCCTGATCATCAGATATCACCGCCACAAACTTGATTCATTGAAAGATGTCAAAGTCATGAAGGCTAACAGTACTCCGTCTTGTCAATATGGTCCAGTCTCGCCAGGGCTGAAAGAAACCTCAAGAGAAAACGACAAGGCAGATAATGTTATTCAGAAGCAGTTTGTTGCTTGGGTAGAGCCACCATGTAGAAAGGTTTGGCTCAGTTTCCCTACCCAGCAGGAATCAACCAGAAGAACAGTTCAGTGTTTGGCTGAGACATTAACTGATGCAGGAATAAGATGCTTATCTGCTCTTCAGTGCCATACTGACATTGCAATGAATACTTATGAAAGGGTCCACATACTGATGAAATCTACTGACTTAATATTATGTTGTTGCAATGAAGACTACAAGTCTCTGTGGATGAAAACTGAGAGCAGTTCACGTGATAAAGATCCAGACTCGGTTTTCTATCATGAATGTATTCACATCAACAAGGAACTCAAAACACAACAGTACAAGCATCTTGTTATTGTTCTGTTGCAAGGTGCATCTCCTGATTGTATTCCTGATTGTCTACAGGCAACACTACCCTACAGATTTCCTAATGAGAGGGGTCAATTTGACCTTATACATCGAATTCAAGGCTCTGAACCTAATTCACTACAAAAGGCTGCCCCCTTGCCAATTCGAGACAAGCCATGGAAGTCAAGTGATGATGATATATGTCATCTCGACAAAGTTAAAGAAAGTGAGCTATAGGGTTTTGGACAGTCAAGTCCAACTAGTGCCTATATAACATACAATGGAAATTGTGACAAATTGCTACAAGATAGTATATTGTTAGAAGCACTGAAGCAAATGAAGAGATCTAGATATGTCTGTAGAAACTGTAATAAAATATATGCATAAAATAAAAGATTTTTAGAGACTGATCAAGGAGCCAAACACTACGCTCTACTGTCTCTCGTCTCATTCAAAGTCATTTTGAGTAGATATACAGCATTTTTCAGGCCCTTCTCCAGAGTTTGAGCACTCAACCTTTCCTGTGGACAGCAACTGGTGCATCTTTTCTTTCCAACAGGTAGCATTGCGTTGCACCAAAGATTTCATACCAGAAAACCTCGTCAATCTGGTGTCGCGCTTGGTCAATCCTGAGATTTTTGCTTTGCACGCATAAGCGACGGTGACCCTCGTCGAATTCCAATTCCATTGGTAGCTATCTGTTGCGTTGAACTGCAGAAAAGATACAGACGACCAGACGGCCTGGCATATTCCGCCGATTTTGTTGCAAGCGTACTTGTTACTTAGGTTTGCTTTGTAGTAGAAACCGGGAATTGTCTGTCCAGGCTTGCCGAGGTACGCTTTGCACAGTCGGAATGGGCATAGCACATTCCAAACGCCCTCGCTGCCACGTGGGTAAGCCATTCCGTCTGGTTCTTCGCATGGTAAAGACGAAGGCAGTGTAACAACCAGATATAAAGATACAAAGACGATGATAAACTTCTGGAACAATTAATACAAACAGAATTGATGCTACGTTGGTCGATCACAATTATATATTATTTTATCGTTACAAACACACTTACAGCTGACATCATGTAATCAATGATCGTTGAGGTCCGCCAAACTTTCTAACAACTCATCAAAGCTGCGTACAGTGCGTCTATTTATACGGTATGTATGTGCTCCCCTTGCGAAATCAGACTGCCAAGCCCATGACCTGTTATTTTCTGGGAAACCAATGGGAGGGAGAAAAATCTGAAGTTCTATTGCTCCACAATTACTGTGCATCAAAATGTAAAGGTAAAACTACTGCATATGATCGTTTCACCAAACTGACCCTAAACTCCCAAAGAGAATAGACAAGACAAGATGTTAACATCCCGAGTAACCACCGCGTAACTTCCATCGATCTTGCCTTCCCAAGAAAGATCCCTGCTCGCCATTGCCGCAAAAATCACACAGAACCATAGACATCGAAGACGAGCCGCCGAATCGCCAGTGTCCCTCTACACACATTATATAATTATTATTACTAAGAGTATAGTGTAATACCAAAGAGCTTAACTTAAAAATGCGTATAGGTCAATCTGTCGTTGCTATATCATAGTCGCGTGTAGCCCGCTTGGAGCATTGGGCTAAGCGTCGATCTTGCTCACCGGAAATCATGCATTGCGCCATGATGGTGCAAAATTCAAAGGTGGCGTCTTCTTATCGCACAACGTCTTCCCATAACTCTTCTCGACAGGGGATGTCCGGGCGTCTCACGAAGAAGCTCACGTGCGCGAGTCGAACGCTCTCGGGATGTGGCCGGGGGGCCTCTCCACCATGATATCTTTAAATTCTATTCTTATTTCTATTTCAATTTTCCTTATCACAAGTGGAATGGCCATTTCGGCGATTAAAGACGCGTGCTGCAGAGAGGTAAGACAAGAAAGACTCAAAGAGCAGCCGTAGCGCTTAGGAAGGGCGTGTCCTAACAGTTTGACTTTGACCGTGTCTTCTGTTTTAGCGGAATCAAAATTCAGGGTCCAATATGACATATAGATGCACTAAACATCAAGGTTTGTCGGTATTATAAGTCTAATCGACTGTTAATCACGAGTGTTGCCTACCTAACCGTGTCTTCATCTACACGTGTACAGTCTGTTCGTTTGTCGACAAAGTAGTGATCGCGCACAATAAATCGAATGGAAACAGGGTGAATATCAGCGTGTACTGGACGATAAGCGGTTCGGTATTCGCCAGTTCTTACGAGCAAGCTCTCGTCAACATAGAACTTCCTCAACCGAAAGCTTCATATTACCAATGCAAAACAGTAAGAAAGCGCTCGGTTGACTTTGAAACACTGCTGTTCATGTAATCGTTAATCGACCGAACAGAACCAAAATTCATGTGTAGTAGTCGATGTACCCAAAAGAATGTACTACAAAATAGAAGTAAGCTAGTGTTCTTTCAAAGTTTGCACGCTCTTGCATGCACGGACGACCTCATATATACTGCTGCGTTCTGCAGGTAATCATGGCCGTGAGTGATTCAATCGAGCAATGCTCGGGCAACGGTTATCAAAGCCTGAACCTGTCTTCTCAAATCAGTAAAATCCTAGTTTGTGTACCACTGCAGCATATCGTACGTGTAGGACTTACTCGTTGCATGCATTCATTGTAGATGGAGATGTCGTACCAGCGGCTTGTAACCAGCTTGTTACGCCTTCATCTACTAGACAAGCTGCAGATACGTCTGCTAACAGAGTGATGGAAACGACGACGACGACTACAACAGTCGCCACACTATCTGCAAAGTTACAATCGCCTATGTCTAGCAGGGAACCAGTCAACAGTAAGACAACAGAAACAACAACAACAACAAAATTTGGCACTGAATTTCAGACATCAGTCCAAATATCGGTTTCTAGTGAAAAGAACGCAACCGGACTGCTCAACATAATCGTGCCATCTTCTTGTGTTGTACTAGTAATTGGGATCATCATCATCATGTTGTATACATTTCGCTCATCTTGGTATCACCTTCTGTGCTCAAAGTGTAAGCCCTGGCATAAGGTGTCCAACCTCTCAATGAAAGAAATTCAAGTAACTCCAAGAGACGAAGCAAAGAATGGGTCAAGTGAGTTGCATATCCATTGCTTGGTTGCTTGTGTAGTCTTGTATACTGTTGTATCGATCTGTAGTAGAATCTACTAGGGGTAGAAAACAATATCAGATGACGAATCCTCTCTCCGGAGACCGTTACGATGCTTACATATCACATCCATTCTATCCTGGCAAGAGCCATCCAACAATGGAACATATCATAAAAAAATTATGTGCTACAAAGATCGAGTGCAAGTCCGCTCTCACAATCCAGAGCACATGTCCAACCGAAAACCTCAACTCAGCTGTAGAATTCCTACAGCTGGCAAATTCAATACTCATATTCTGTGACGCAAAACAACATTTCAAGCAAGACTGGAACAAGGGATTGAAAAGGGGAATGGTGACTGGCTGTGAGAATGAGCTGTTTGGAGCAGAGATGGACGAAATAGAGCGAAGACTGAAAAACGGCCGCCTCCAGGATTTGGTCATTGTGAAAGAAGGTGAATCCGAGGATTCCATTCCAAGATCATTGCAGCAAGTACAGAGGTATAATAAAAACGATATTTGGGATATTGTGTTTGGCATCAGCACTGGACACAGTGACGAGCCCATAACTGTGTAATCACCTGACCACGTAATAATCATTTCCATATGCAATTAAATAGTTAGTAAATGTGGCGTAGACAGTGCACAAAAGATTTGGGTGTCAAATTAACATCAAATTGAAATAAAAGCTTCGTGCATTTTTATTAGAGAAGGCAGTACTCACCTTGTACAATGTATTTTCTGCGACAGCTTTAGTACCGTAGCTATAAAATGAACTCATGTCACACACATAAAATTCTACATGTTCCTACACACACATTAGTGCCAAATCTAGACCTACGCGTATACACCGTCATCTAAAGTGTGTGTATCCACACACATTATCTAACTGTTAAAAGAAGCACATACCTACACAGCTATACATGTTACTATAATTAATTCTAGCAGTCACAGTGACAGTGGTTCCTTTGGGGGCCTCACCAAATTACTACAGTTCAAATCCAAGAACTTGCCTTTTGCAGTAACACAAGCGATTTCACCTCTCAACTAGACAACTTCGTATCTGCACTCCGCATATGCTCTACCTACAGTAGTAGTAGACCGAGTCACGTGTTACACGTGACGCGTGTGCACTATGTACCTCCTGATTTAGTCGCGTGTCGAGCATTTTAACCACACACACACACACACACACACACACACACACACACACACACACACACACACACACACACACGCACGCACGCACGCACGCACGCACACACACACACACTCGCTCGCACGCACGCACTCGCACGCACGCACTCGCACGCACGCACGCACACGCACTCACACACACACACAATAAATGTCAAATGGCTAGGGAGCTGCCGTTACGGTAGACCCCCCAGCCAGATGGCTGGGTTCCTGTGCACTACGCAGGAGCTATGGGCAGTACTAAGCAATCTCCTGGAGCCTAGCCAGAAATACTCGCAGGAGCACCGACTGCGATGCCAACTGTGGTGTGGGCACCCGAAGTCCCCAGTGGCTGATGCACTTGGTCGCAGTCAGGGCTTTTGCCACCCCAGTCAATGACCAGGTACTCATTTATACTCCTGAGTCAAGAGAGGCAATTGTGTGTGAGTTTCTTGCCCAAGGAAATTATGCCATAGCTCGCCATCACGGTGACTTGAACCTGCAATCCTGCAAGATCCCGGATGTCGACTCTCTAACCAACTGGGCTACACACACACACACACACACACACACACACACACACACACACACACACACACACACACACACACACACACACACACACACACACACACACACACACACACACACACACACACACACTGCACACACGCCACAAGTTGCAACGACAGAACTGCAAGTCTTGTAGCTAGACTAGTCAACTCTTAAATAATTAATTACGTCGGATAGAGATGCTTCATTAATGCTGAAAATATTTATTGAAAACAACCAAATTTGTCTATTCTCATTTGTTTGCGTGTTTAGCTAAGTAAAAATGTAAAAACTAATCAAGCAGTCGAGCAATATGCTACTCTTTCTTGTCCCACTGGAACGCTATTTGTCTAGACTAGCTGTCTATTGCAAATATGATTTTCTTGACGTGCAACATCTTTCAGGCCCCTTTCCAGAGTTTGAACAATTAGCCTCTCCGTTGGACAGCAACTGGTGCAGCTTTTCTTTCCAGCAGGTAGCATTGCGTTGTACTAGGTCTTGCAGTCTATTCAATCGTGTCGATCTGGCACTGCGTTTCGTAAGTCGAGAGACTTTTGCTTTGCACACGTAAGACACACTAACACGGATTGTGCTCCACGTCCATTCGTCTTCCACTTCTCCTTCGGTAGTGTTGTACTGCAGAAAAGACAGATACGACCAAGTGGCCTGGCAAAACCCGCCGATTTTGTGACAGGCGTCATCATTCGTTAGCTTCGCTTCGTAGTAAGAACTGGGAATCATCCGTCCGGGCTTGCTCGAGTACGACTTGCACAGTCGGTATTGGCACAAGACATTCCAAGTTCCGTGGCTGCCACTTGGGTACGCTAGCTCGTCTGGTTCCTCGCATGGTAACGACAGAGACAGGGTGATAGTCATACACAATAAAAAGGACGTCAAGACAGAGAAAAAATTCTGTAACACCACAACAAAAATTGAATCTAAGTCGAATACCAGTGGCGGATTCAGGATTTAGCAAAGGACTGGTATTGTGTTGTTCTGCAGTATGAATAAAAGACTGCAGAACAACTGCAACTGATCCGCATGATGGAAGAGTTTTGCGTCTTGTCAGCGAAGTGCTGTAGTCAGGAAACACGAGTGAATGCATAGAATGATAGATAGTATACATATACACTGTGCGGCACTACTGTCAGGCTATAGCAAAAGAAAGAAGACTGCCAAATGAGGAGAGAGCTCTCCCTCCCATCTGGATCCGCCACTGATTATGTTGTTATAAGCTAATTAGTTAAGTATCTACAGTCTCATATCTATAGATATGCATACTTACAGGTGACATCATCATCATCATCATATCAATGAAACGATATCGATCTAGTCGTGTTCTGAAACGTTGTCGGGTTTGATCGAATGCTCGTCTACATGCAGCTTATATATACCGCTGCGACGTTCTTTTCTGACGTAACTATCGTCGAAGTTCATGACTCATGATGTCATCACATGGGTAATTGAGAACATTAGGAAGATTGAAGGTGAATTCGAGGTCACGATTAAAATAGACGTCATACTCTACGCTAGAACCCCTCGGAAAGCTTTACATACGGTTGCACATTCTTACTACACATTCGTAATAGCTTGAACCCATTCCCAACTGCAAGTTTAAAAATAGCCACAACCATGGAAAACCCTTTAGCTATAATGTAACCATACAAATAATGCTTATGCAGATTACAAACGTGATGGGAGTCTTCGTAAAGTGAAGTCTACTATGCACATGCAGTCCTTCTCGTCAAATTTGCCACGTCGCAGCAGCACACACGACGCATGTTAGAAATGCTAAACGTAGACTTGCAATGGGGCAGGTTTGCAAAGCTTGCGATTCTTTCACTTAATAAATTAATTAATTGCTTAAGAGCTCAGAGTGCATTCGACTCGTTGTCTTTATCTATGTGCTCGTACATTGTACACACGAGCTCGCAGTGGTGAGCATGCAGAAAACACTTTCACTTCTCCACTCTATCCTTTTCCGGATTGACATACCTTTCTAGTGACGCCATCGCAAGTCATTCGACACATCAAAAAATGTCGACGATACATGCGGTAAACCTATGACTATACTACGTAGAATAGACAAACGCGAACTAAAATCGTTCGTGCTAATTAATTCCAAAGAAGAACGTGCCACTTGCAGTTTCCTGTACAATAGAGATGTGTGGCTGGATCGACACTCGTACTAGACTTGCGTGTCTGCCTAGGAGACTTCTAAAACGTTTTAGTAAGCCCGTTTTTTGCTGTCACAAGGCTGTCGATATGCCATTACAATATTTTGCATTTGTAACTGTAATTTTAGTCGCTCTCTTTTCTTTCAGCATCAAACTAAGACAATACAGCTAGAATACAAGTAATTTACATTTTTGAGCTAATATTTTGCAAAGACTCGAGTTGTCTAAACTACTAGTGCAATGTCTAGTCTCGAATTTGGACTTCCGTTATGCTTAATTAATTAATTAAATTTTGTATGGTCTGCTAGGGTTCAGGTATGTCAGCCCGGAAAAGACTTTAGCTAGGACAAGTGTCCTCTACGTCAGCTCTGTCCACAACTTTTAAGAACGAAAAATAGGTAGAAAATAGATAAGATGCCGAGATGATCCATCGACGCTCGATACTACCCACGCTTTCTCTTTCCACTGTCACGTACGACTAATTAAGCTCTACACCGATACAGAGACGAATCTCTTGCAGCGGGCACAAAAAAGGTAACTCGAGGGAAATGTTAGCCATCTAGAGTCGAACTTCTTTATAACTGTCGTATACATGTAGTCACTAGAAATCATCGGAACGGTCAGCAAACTACCCGGATGTGTTGCTCGAATACAGCTCATTTACAACCTACCGCATTTGTTTGTCTTCGGTATAGCGGATCCATATACTTCAACATACGGAAATTGCATCATGCCGTCTATAGCTACAAAGCTACCGCACTCACCGATCTAGCCGAGTGTCTGATGTAATTAGGTATAATGTCTAATGGACCCGAGCTCATGCAGAGACACTACTGAGAGATGCAAGGATGATGATAAAATATATTTGCGATAAATCAGTTATTTCTATAAAATGTTAAAAATAGAGCGTTCATTGCTTGTATATATCATCGACTTCAAGACAAAAGCTACAAAAATCTAGATCACTGCAGACGGTGCATACAGCCAAGTCACACGTATATGTCGACTATCGTCACGAAATTGACTAGTTCTGGTTATGTCTGACTCTGAAAGTCAGTTGATCGCTGTCGGCCATGCAGATGTATGACACAGCTATCTTCTTCAGCTGTTGTACGGCCGATCCGCAGTCACGGACGTATTTTCCGTCGGCACCCGTTTTGTTTCTGTAGCTCATCACTGTTCGCATCGCTTCGCAATGAGCGTTGGTAAACAGAGTCTCACACAACGGTTCGCCTTGTGACGTGTCGAGCTCGGCAACCCAATGCTGTGAAGGCAAGACATCGGGATCACACTGACATTTCAGTACGTACGGACACAAGACTCTCTCCTCTGGATCGGTGTTGATAACAAGCGAATCCCTCCAAGGATAATAGTCGTACGCTTGACTACAGCAGAGATTTTCAGCCGGTCGGGCTTCGAGACTCCGCAAAGGGTGATCCGTACTAACTTTTCCTTCCTCATGAGATGGAGTCGGAACTGTCGTGGTAAATGGAAAGCCTAGTGCCGCTTGCAGATAGGTCAGAACGCAAATTGCCTGTAACAAAACACTACAAAAGCGATCGAGAGTTACGACTTTGATTTCGATCACTAAAACTCACATCATCTTGTCGCTTGTCGTCTAGCTAGGTAAACTTGGTATAGAATGATAAAAACGCGACATTTATATTCCGTTCGGATATAATTGTGAAATGCAAACACTAACGATTTGTCTTCACAATGACGCTTGAGAAACCTCGTGTATTTTTCAGATTCTGACAAAACAGCATTTTTGCTCGAAGATAAATAAACTCTGACGACGACACCGGACATCCTAATTCTCTACACAAAAATTGGTGGAGAAAAAACGTTTTTGCTGTATTTCTCAAGTTCTCTGCGATGTTGCCGCGCGTGGCTACACTTTGAAGTGCATGGATGTTTGGGAGAACAACGAGAAAAACTCCTTTCGCACTTTCATTACCGTCAACAGTGAATAGGACATGCGTGATTGCTCAACATCGTGCACATGATAACTACGAATGAGAGCAGTACATGTACTCACACAACTGGCCACAAGGAGTAGATTGTTAATTAATTAAACATTCGGTTGTCGTGAGACAGCAAGTCATGATCAAGTATTCTATTTCACACGTCGATTGTTTGTTTTAACCATTTAATAATAATAATAATAATTATTATTATTATTATTATATTATTATTATTATTAATTTTTTCAATGCCTAGAACTTGAATGATATAGGACATTGAAAAAAATTAATAATAATAATAAAAAAATTAATTATTATTATTATTAATTTTTTCAATGTCCTATATCATTCAAGTTCTAGGCATTACAGCTTGACCCACCATGCTCTGTTATTGTTTCCACAATTCACGTTGCAAAGAGCCTGTCTCGAGCGTGAAGAAAATTGGCAAGTAAGTACGAAAACATCGTAGCGAGACTAACATCACAACGTGATGTCTCGCGTACATACGAGCACAAACTTTAATAGACGATCGACTACATCTGTCTCTGTTGTGACTACGCGTGGATGGCAGCATGCACAGCTATTCATCGCGATAGAAGGTCTCTTAGCTACCGCCGCCAACCGTCGCAAAGTAAAACTGTGAAAATGTTTTTACTGCTACCAACCTTGCAAATGTTTTATGGAACTGATAATTCAAATTGGCAATCAGCCATACTGGACTATCAAATCGATACACTAGAAGACAAACAACGCTGCTCTTGCTCGTATGACCACATTTTGCAACCTCACAATAGCAACATCGTAAAACGCACGACGAAACAGTCGTCAATTTTACCATTTGATAGACGTGTATCACGAATACTTCTGATTCAGTTACATACGTAGCTATAGGTACATATACATGTTTCTGATTATCAATATTAGATGAGAAATACATTGGACCGAGTGGGAACTGCTGCACGCTAGAAGAAAACTCGAGATGGTAAGTTGTTGTCATAGATACCGGTACCCTAACGTGTTGTTGATAGACCAACAATTCAAAGTCAAGACGACTAATCTTCAAACTGCACCAAACGCAGTCAAACGATTCCCTGAAGCTGTGATACGGTCTACATTAGTATATACAACGCAATGTATCTCGTACGATAGACAACTTCCAACTTGCTTACGAACTGCTTTTATTAATTAATTTGCTTTGAAAGATTTACGTGTCATAAATACCAGAGTGCAAGCACACATGCAGTGTCTGCATGGTTCATTGGCAAGAGTTTGCGTACATGACCCAAAACTTTCGTACATGCGCGTTCGGACAAAATGTATTGTAGAAAAACATTGTATTATATATATTTCACATAAAATAGACTCTGGTATAAAATGTCTACAACACTTAACATTCTGTCAATACATCGGAATAAGCGAATAAAATATCGTGTCTCAAACATCTAATGTCAGTCGGTTAATTAATCCGCGGCCTGAACGTTAATTCTTTGCTGTCGGCCATACAGATAAAGGAAGCAACGATCTTCTTCAATCCTGGTTTGGTAGACGCGCAGTCGACGATATCTTTACCGTCTGCACCTTTCTTAGCAATAAAGCCGACGACAGAGCTCATGGGTTGGCAGTGGGCATTCGTAAACATCTTCTCGCACAACGTCTCTTCATTCGATGTCCTAAGTTCAGCTACCCAGTACTGAGATGGAACAAGATCCGGATTACAATGACATTTCATGACATAAGGACACAGAACTCTGTCTATAGGGTCGGTGCCAAAGGTTAACTGATCTCTCCAAGGAGTATAGGAATCTTGAGTACAGCAACTGCTCTTAATTGATCGTTTCGACACAGGCAGAGACAAGTTCATGGCTCCACCAACAGAAGGACTCTCATCTGTAAGACTCGTTTTCGTTGGCACATCGTTGAAAATTGGAATCGCAGACGTCGGTGTTGGCACGAGTGCCACAATCCAAATAGATAAGACCTACAACAGTTGGTCATTGAAGAGGGGCCACCACGTAACAACACATTGGATTTTGCTCACCAAAAGCGGGTTCATCTCGATACCTTGATTTGACCAGAATATACCTCAAGCTACGACTTATCTCACTTTATATAAGACTGTGCAACAATGAAGTAAAGGACGGTCCCTCCCCGTCTCTACACAGCACTAATTTTCCGGAAAACGTGCATGCTCTCCAATCGGTTTACAAGGTGGTTTTCATAAAAGTGCTTACTTTAATTGGCAAACAAAAATAGAATTCTCAATTTTGCCCATCATACAACACTTGCAACAAAACCACTACTTCAATTGAGACATACTCACTATACGACGTCAAATGTACAAATTGTAGTCGACAAAAAAGTGAGAAACAGAGTAAAATCAATTGCGCCATTGTGCAGCGTCTGCGATTGTAAGTTCTACCCAACATATTGCTAAATATAGCACGGTCACGACCAGTAGTGTATAGTCCCTATAACCTCATGGCTAATGAAGAAAATCGATCAAAAAGGCAACTGTTTACTAAACAGACAAACTTTCCATTATATTCTCAGATTCCAACTCATTTCTCGATCCCCGTGCAGTCGTTTCTCCGCTTTCACGACTCCCACGATGAGAATACCCAACACTGTAGACCAGTCCGAGCAACCGGCGAACCACAGCAACAAGCAGTTAATCGACATGTCAAAAAACGCATACAAACTAGCTAGTTGTAACTAACCACGTTCCTGCAGCGACCAGACAATAGTTAATAATCTTCGTGACCTCTCACGTGATCTGTTTTTTGGTTTCGAGCGGAGTGAGTAACAATGTTGGCATGTCTAGCACACGCAACACAATCGTGATCCTCTTAGCAGGCTTGATCGTTTACCAGAATTGCGTGGACGGGTACGACTGCCCCATTCAGGTGAGTAAAACCAAAATGCGAAACGTCTAGTTGCAAAATCAATCTCACTGTGGACAACAGAACATGACCGACAGCCGCGTGACCTTTAACTGTACTGCATTTCCTACGAAAGGTGAGGGGCCACGGGTACACGTGTTCACAATGCAACGTTTGAAGCAGAGTTTCCTTGTCTATAGAAAGAAAGAAATACTGTGTCTACATAAGAACGGTCGCTGTTGATCATTTTCAATCAGGAAATGTGAATGTGACCGCTTGGTGGATAAACGAGGCGGGATACCAAACACCCGTCGTTCTTTCGGTGTTCTGCAACGGTAACACTATAGCCTGTGCAAGAACTCGACATCTACCATCGGTATACAAGACACGCACGCCTATTCTGTAAGGATCACGCTTTACCGACTATTGTTGCTTTGTCTCTAGACTCCAACAGAGCACGAAATTCAAGATGTATCTCGAGCAGATAACTACACAGTAAACGTAAGACGCTATCTGTCTAGTCAACCAGAGAGACCAGACTTAGCTCATTGTTCATGTTTCTGTCGTCCTGGTTGCAGATTGCTACTAGCCTTACAAATGTTCCCACATTACCGACCTTTCTTTGCCACAATGCTGAACGAGTTGATTTCAAGATCAAATGGCCACCCAACCCACCATCACAGCAACCAAGAGTTTGATCAATTAGCCTAATATATTCTTCCAAATACTATTTTCAACCTCGTGATTTTGTGTCTTCTAGACAGATGAACACGGTGTAACTGTTGCTATTCTGACTGTAACAATTATTGTGCCATTCGCCCTCCTACTTTCAACTGTAGTCTGCTGTCGTATCAGAAAGCAAAGAAACTCACCAGTAATTCCGTTTGACGACGCCACATATCTACCAACAGCCGACCACCTCACCTCACAATATTACGTGTCGACCACAGTAGAGGGTCATGATCCATCAGCTAGTAACAACATTCAAAACAGTGTGCAAGCCAATCGAACAAGATCTATTATCCAAGTGTATCTTTCACACCCCACATTAACAGAAGATTCAAAATTAAAGCTGCAAAGGATGATGGCCAAATTCCACCAAGAAGGAATAGCATGCAAGGCCGCATTTACAAACGAAAGGCACACGGCTGAACAATTCTACAGAGCCATTGAGGCAATGATGAATAAAGCAAACTTCATATTGATCTGTTGTGATGAGGAACGGTTACAGGAAATGGAGAAACTATCAGAAGGACTATCACCTGTGCCAACTAACTCATCACGACTATTCAAACGAGAAGTAGATCTGATCGATGCAGAACATGCAAAAACTGAATTTGCCAAAATCATAGTCATCCTAATGGAAGGAGCTTCACCTAACTGCATACAAGGAATATTTACAATCACAAGACAATACAAATATCCGGACGAATTTGATGACATATTGGCAAGACTGCAGGGAGTTGAGAATTATCAACTACCACCACTTGCAAGACATTCCTCATCTCATTCATAAAACAGAAGCAGAACAAATAGTCTTAAGTTTCTATATCAATTTCATTGTATAACTAGTCTGTTTTGTTCACCCTTACCGTTATCAAATATCACTTGAACCAGACTGGTTTTTTGAATAATGGCGATATTCTTCTTTTAATTCCCATGTGTTCTTATGTGGGTTCTTTGTATTGTAACGGCAGATTTCGTTCAAAATCTCTTTAAGAAATGTCTAGAAAATAAACAAATGGTAATCAACTTCACTGATCAAGATATAATCATGAAGTATGCATTACTACATACAAGCTAGAGCAATCAGCTAACAATTAACTACTCCCCCCTAACGTTTCCTGTGTGTTAGTAACATAACAGAGAAATGATCATAAGAAGCAGTCGAGAACTGCTTTGCTTCTAGAATCTACATCTCTTTCATGTGTCTCCCTCCATTCTACTATCAAACCACTCAAAAAAGTGACCACCATCTTACAACCAGTTTGCTCCACTTTGAAAGTTGCTACTATACCAATACCTCCTTATGCACTGTACATTTACAATAATTGCTTCCTATAACACCCTGAAAGAAGAAATCTGTGTGCAGAAGAAAAATTCTTGCGATTTTGTGCGATCACAAGCCCATCGCACAAAATAAATTCCACATATATTTTCCCCTTGCGCATGATCTTATTGCGCATGGTCTTATTGTCGCACAAATTAATTCTGCACAAGTAGTGATGTTTCTAGAAAAAACACAATTTTTCTCCTGCGCAAATTTTTTCTTTCAGGGTATTGATGGTTACACAAAATTAATGCACACAGCAATAAAATCTGTAACCAAAACAAGTAGTGAGTCAATCCTTCATCTTTAACACAGTAATCATGGTTACCCCAACAACCACACCAAGTTTGTCACCCACAATGTTGTAATACTCTACTCTAAAAGCATATCTGTTATATCAGATGCAGTACAAATTCCTATGTTAAAAATGAAAGTATGTCAACTGCAAGCTTATCAATAGTCATTTGCCTTGTATACATAAAGGCACAGACTATAGCTTGCTAGATAAGCCAACTTGCCACACCAAAGCAATGCTCTTGTGCAAGTGATGTAATGTAAGTTTATTTGCAACGTACTGGTGGTTGCTTTGTCTTTTTCACCAAATCGGTAAAGGCCCAGTACTGATGTAGTTCAAAGCACTTAAACAGCAGATCTTGAACTTCAGCCTTGTCTTTGCGATCCCTCTTTCCTTTTCTTTTTTTCTCTTCGTCATATGCAATCTGTCAAATTAGAGCAGAGTTTCATGTAAATATCTTCTTGAATGTGATATACATTGTCAGCTCTACATTCTCTGGGTGATCAATAACAGGCTTGTATGAATTCACCACCCTTTCAAGCTGTTGTACTGTATTAGTGGGTTGAGAAGAAGCTTCAATATGTTGCCTATAAAACAAATAGTGGTGTGTCATTTACTGTAAACAATTTGTCACATTGTTTAAAGTTAAAAAGTAAGTGCGAATAGAATAAACAGTAGACCAATCAATGAGCACAGTACAGCACCCATTATCCAAACAGGTTAGAACCCAAGGTGTTCAGATATTAAAGTGATTTGTCTGGATAACTGGTATAAAGCGTTATTGTCTATGATCGTTAATACTGTGGCATGTAAGTATCTGCAATTGTCATACTAAGACTAAGAAAAAATTAGAATTTGCTGATATTGTCTGTATCATGCTTTGATATCTATTTCAGCACCTCTTCATATTCATGTACAACCGACTTTCTACTGGCCTACAGTCAGCTCTTTGTGCAACTCTCCCAACAACAGCAAAACGAGCTACATACAACACCGATTAGCAAGAAGTTTCAAATGCCTATTAAACTTCATTATGATTTACGTTCCGTTTCAGGTAATCCTGTCTCACTTGATACTGAAGCTGCAAATCGAGTACACAAAAAATTAAACTTCAAAGCCACTTGTATACACATTCCAGTCACTAAACGAGTTGCTACGGTTATTGACTAAAACTACCAACTAAATGATGAAAGAGCTACAGCAGTACTACCTTCTTCTCTTTCTGTGAAAGCAAACATTTGTTGCCTATCTGCCGGATTGACACTCAATCTGTGTTCCAGTGGTATAGGTGTACTGTGCTCCCCACCAGGTCCTGCAATCTCTGCATTGAGAGTAAATGAAATCTGAAAAATACATTTTGCATCCATTACAAATCTGTTAAATAAATCTTATCAGTGATGCAAACTTATACAACCTCTTGCTTCTTTTTTGTCTGTCTAAATCTACATGAAAAAAGCAATGGTAAGGTACGTAACCTGCATTCTACAAACTAAGACACACAAAAATACAGAAAACTTGAAAATACACAATATGAAAAAATAAGTAAAGTTTTGTGTAATGCTACTCTCCCATTTAACAGTCTAAATTTAGTCACATGTTATATCTATACATGCCTTGTAAAATGAATCAGTGCAAGAAGGCAAACAATTGTAGTCAGAAGCAAATAATGAACTAAAATTGTAAGTCAGTGTTTCTTGTGTGAATATTTGCTAAAGGTCTTAGATTTGAACAAGACTAACGTCTTGATCGTAATGATGCCAACATTTCCGTCTTCTCCGGCTCTCTCCCAAGCCTCCTTCACGTAGTTTGGTACCTAGAAACAACAATTGCTAGTTGCTATTTTCCATCACTCAAGACATCACTTGAAGGTGACGCACACCTTGAGCAACCAAACTCCCTGGTTTGCTCTGCTGCAGTCAAGGAAATCTTGTTCTAGATCCACCATTTTACCTCGGAGTCCTGCAACCTAACAAATTGCTTACTAGCATCCGGGTTATTGTCGACCTCCGGGAAGTCATTGTAAGTTGCAAGCATGTTACACGTACCTGTCAGTCTCTTGCTTCTTTTGCCAGTCATAGCGAGTGGTCAGGACGTCGTAGGCTGCGGGGGATTTATTCAATCTACAATTAATATGGACTTCTCAAAGGTAGAGGTGAAGCTGTACACCAAACAAGGAACTCACAAATACTCCACAGACTGTGCACCAAATGGATATTTTCTTATTCCAATTTATGACAAGGGAACGTTCGTAATAAAGGTGGAGTCATCCAGTGGCTGGAGCTTTAGACCCGAGAGTATTGAAATCACAGTTGATGGAGTAACAGATCCTTGCAGTTTGGGAAAAGACATCAATTTTGTGTTCTCTGGAGTGTCTGTGAGTGGACGGGTAGTAAGCCAAGGGCAGCTTGTTGGTCCTTCTGGTGTGTCTTTGTCTCTCATCATCAACGAAGAGGTGGTTGTGAAGGGAGAGACAACTGAAGGTGGACAATATCATTTTCCACACATTCTGCCGGGAACGTATCTCTTACGGGCATCGCATCCTGTCTGGTTATTTCTATTGTCTGAAGTCAACGTCACTGTACATACAGACAGTGTAGAGGTGGAAGGAAGCATCAAACTGTCTGGCTACGATGTGACCGGTAAGGTCCAGAATGTGCACGGCACACGAGAAGGTGCTCAATTAATCCTGATTTCAACCGATCGTACAATTATCCCAGGAATGACTGTTGACTGTGAAAAGCAAGAAATAAGCACAGATATTTTAGAGATCCTTTTTGTCGCTGACGGAGAGAAACCTTTATGTGTAGCGACATCGGATTCAAACGGTGTGTTCAAGTTCAAAAGTCTTCCTACTGGGTTTTATAGATTGTATCCTTATTTTAAGACTGCAGTCAACTTTGAGGTGAAGCCATCATCACTTAAATTCGAAGTTGGACATGCCAGTGTTGTGTTAGATACAGTATTTACAGTGACTGGTTTCACTGTATACGGACAAGTGTTATACAGTAAAAACGGTAAGGGTATTGCACAAGCAGAGATTTCCGTTCTTAAATTTGGAAAGACACTTACTGATTCTTCTGGTTCATTTCACTTGGATGGAATCACACCTGGAATGTACACTTTTGATGTTGTGGCACGTGATGTTTTGTTTGAGACCACAGAAATTGAGATTACACCGAAAGACCTTCATCTGCCAAGTGTCTTTCCAAAGAAATTTAGCTTGTGTGGCAATATTGCCATTAACAGTCCACTGGACAAGTCTTCACGGATAAATGAACGGAGTGTATTCCTGTCATCAACAACGGGTGTGGTGGTACATCCAACTACAGCCTTTTGTGATGCAGCAGGAGATTTCTGTTTTTATGTTCAACCGGGAGACTACATTGTCAAGCCAGTGCTAACAGAGTTAGAAACGGAGTATGGACTGGCTCTTGCACCATCAGAAATCCAAATTAGTGTTACTGATCAACCTGTTAAAGGTCTCAAGTTTTCTCAGTTTCAGGCTGTTTTGTCTGGTGCCGTTAAGTGTTTGAGTAAAGAGAAATGCCACAAAATTACTGTTTCCCTGCATGGCATCAAAGGAAGTAAATCACATACTCAAGCATTAACATCTTTAGATGGAAAGTTTGTGTTTCAAAAAGTTCTGCCAGGAAAGTACGAAGTGTCCATTGTAAAGGATGAGTGGTGTTGGGAAAAGCAAATAATTGTTGTTGTTGTCTCCGATAAAGATGTCGATGATGTTCTGTTTGTTCAGTCTGGCTACATGATGCCATACATTTCGTCTCATGCTGCTGTAATGCATTATCAACATTCTAAGGACAACAAAACAAGTGGGTTGTTTGATCTTGCTAAGGGGATGGGTAGACTGTGTCTCATAAAGCCTGGCCAGTATATTCTGACTCTTGAGTCGTGCCATAAATTTGAGCAACAAAAATATAGTTTTGACACTCACAAGCCACTTGTTGTTCAACTAAGTGCCACGCAGCACCAGGTGTCTGGTACTATAATAGCTACAGAACCTGTGGATGGTTTGAAACTTTCTGTATCTAGAGAAGACGGAGATGTACAACTGACAACAGTTACAACATCTAAAGGGTCAAAAATAAAAGGCGAGAAAGACCTTTTTGTGTATCATTACACATTTCTGTCAACAGCGGGCAAAATCAAAGTCATACCGCAATTCACTGATTTTTTATTCAAACCACCATTTAGGATTGTTGATGTGAGTATAGACGACTGCACAGAAAGAGTTCAACCGTATCACGGCAGCAGAGGCATCTACATTGAGGGCAAAGTCTCTCCTCCTGTCAGCCAAGTGGCGATTGAGTTGGTGATTAATGATGAAGTGCACGTACTGAAGTCAGATGAAAGGGGTTACTATCGGTATGGACCTGTAGATTCTGAGACAAAACACACTGTCACGGCTAGCAAGGATGGCTATGAGATTGTCCCGGATGAAAAGTTTGGAGACTTCAAGGCTACAAAACTGGGATTTATTTCAGTTAGAATTAGTAATACAGACGGTCAACCACTGCCTGGGGTTTTGCTATCTCTGACAGGTCTCCAATATCGCAATAATAGCATCACAGGAGAGACTGGGATCTTGACATACACGCATCTTCCACCTGGTCAATACTTCATCAAACCATTGTTAAAGGAATACGACTTCAGTCCTGTATCTCAATCGATTAATATCGAAAAAGAAACCGAATCCACTCTTGAAATTACTGCAAAACAGGTTGCTTTCAGTTGCTTTGGAAAGGTAACTTCATTGGGCCAATCACCAGAGGCAAATATTGACGTAAAAGCACTAGGTATGGGAGATTGCTCAGGGCATCACGAGGAGACTAGCACAAATTCAGATGGGCATTTTAGACTTCGAGGATTGAAACCAGGATGTCAGTTTTCTATCGAAGTAGAAAGAGACACAGAAGTGCAAAGGATAGTGAGATCAATACCCGAGAAAGAGATCATCAGTGTCACGACAGAAGATGTATTAGACATTAACATTATTGTTATTCGTGCTACTGGAGAGTTTGGGTTATCAGGGAATGTGGTGACCGATGTTGAGTATTTACAGTCTCTGAGAGTGAACTTGTATGAAGACGGACACCAAGACGTGCCAGTGCACACGGTAGTGCTTGGAACAAGTTCCTTCTTCTATTTTCCAATGCTCCCTGCTGATGGACGGCTGTACGTGCTGGAATTAGAGTCCCACCTATCTACCCATACATACTCATTTAGTCTACCTAGTCAAACATTCACAACATCGGGATACCACGAACACATCACTTTTGAGTTTAAGCCACAACTCAAGGGTGCAGATGTAGAAGCAATCAGTAAAGGACCAATAATTGTAGCTTTGATAGTCACCCTATTTGCTGGTTTCGTGTTGCTAAACCAAGCACAATTTAGTGACTTGTTAGCTAGCCTTACAGACAGGCTGTCAGGTAATGGAGTGTTTGATCGTCAAAATGATGAACATTTGGAGGCCCGATCAAGGGCAACGCGAAAGAAGTAGGACCTTATCATAGTGAAATTTTATTAAACTGTGTTGCCAATACTACAATACAATGTACCGGTATCTCAAACTGTCTCTCTTGTGTCATCCATTACAATCTGCCACTATTTGTATTACGTACTTGCTGTGTCATACAACTCGATTTGATTACTGCTGTCTGATCCGTGTTCTAGGCTGCCTGGAGATCCCAGAGCTTGATATATCAGTGAATGAGTAATGGGTGGAAGAGTTTCACCCTGAGTATTGTGTTCTGTACAGTTGTGGTAGAACGCTGGATCATAGAGGCATGGCAACAATCTGTCACTTTCCTCGTGGCAATTGGACGATTCACTGAATGGTAAATGATTTGTTGATCTATCAGTTGGAAACGAAACAGATACTTCTGTAGAATGAGAGGGTGGGCTCCATGCCTCATCTATTTCTCCATTCAGATGATCATTATGATTAAATATACTGCCTTGCAATTCTTCCTTAGTCTCCAAATCTGTGTCTCTTTTACTTGCTTGACAGACTAAATCTCTTTTCTCAAGATCATAGTGTTCCAGTGCCTGAAGTACAGATTCCTGTTTTGTAAGCAATTGCTGACGTCTAGGACACGTATCTCTGTCATGGATCTTCTCGATTGGGTCTTCGACTTCTTTGTCATCATTAGAGAGCATGAAACGTGATATCTTAGTTTGTAACTTTGACCTGGAACCTACTTTTTGTAACGTTCTGGTTACCCTAGCAGACGCACCTTCTACCTTGTAGGATCCAACAAGAGTATAATTCTCCTTCTCCCGTTTTCGCTTTGCCGCCCTTCTAGAAGACTTCTTTCGCCGCCGTTCGTCTCTAGTTGTGAGCCATATTCCAGAAACATGCTGTTCAAGCATACCGCCAAGACAATACGGGAATATATAGTCGGCCGCGCACAAGGGCCTGAGTACGAGGCCACACACCGCTGCAAATTATCAGCCAGAGCCGTATGTATATCAGCTAAGACACGTGGAGGACTGCAGTGACCGTGTTCCCTAAGAAATTGTGCTTCTAATTGTGTAATTCTACTACGACAAGCATGCGCAGTGACTCAGGCGCACGTGCCGCGGTCACAGCTGCTTGCCTAGACGTACCGTGCTGGTACTGCCTATTACTGTAACTAGAATTAGTAGAAAGCACACTATGCCACCACTGCACTTTACAAATTCACTGCGAAAGGGTCTACATAGTGTAGAGTACATGCTACCACAATGACATCAAGGCGGAACTTCTAATCAAAACTTCTGTTCTTTGAGGTAGTCCACCAGCTTTTCCACACGGTTATTGCACTGACCCGCCTGCATGCCTGCCTCATACACAGCAATTACGAGTGCTCTGTTTGTCAACTGACAGCAGCATCCCGCGTCCTTTCCTCTTCTTGCGTACACCATTCGACAGTCCGGGTCGACTCTCACCACCGTGTACTTTTCTCCGCTAAGACGCAAACCTTTTTCATGAAATGGAGTTTGATCAACTGATATACCGTGAACAATCGTTGTGACCTCTTGAGCTGTCACCTAGAAATATAGGAGGCGTGGTTATATAAACTGGGCGCTTCCCACAACAAACATTCGACTACAATACTGATCTTGTAGTCAATGCATGTAGAATTTTAATGACTTAATTTCAGACCTGGAAACCGCTGCTTGTGGCCCACTGAAGACCGTCCTGACTAAATATCGCTGCTTTGGCTACGCATTTTGGCTTAGCTCCAAGAAGGGTGTCGTCAATGTACACTTGCCAGCTCATTGTAATCTAGACAACTCTCTTTTACAACGCTTTCCAGCAGAAGACAAAGATGGGCGCGACTTGCTGTCTCACGTGACATATGATGTCATTTGTTTTTAACACTACCACAGTCTAAGTAAACCTCCATTAAAAACTTGTATAAGCAGCAGCCCCTGTTCTTCACAATTTAGAAAACAATCCTTGAATGCATAAACTAAAATATTAGCTAATTAGTTGGACAACGGCAAAAGGCTGTCACTTGATGACACTCTATAGTCAAAAATTGTTGTCCAGTACCAGCTACTAGTGTGCAACTCTGTCATTTTATACACACACTTCAAGTTGCTCATTGACTTAACTAAAATTTCCAGAGTTTGGAGACTACAATGAATTTGTAGCAAAGATGGGATGTAGACATGGTCTATTAGCACGTGCTCTAATACCACGAGGAAACCTATACTGCAACAGGTGTGTTTCAACTGCGTCCCAAAATGTCTACCACAGGTTTTCTAAAATACATAATTGTAGTAGTCAACTAAGTCTAATCGATCAAATCTTGTTTTCCTCCAAAACTGCAAGCTCAAATTCGAAGCCTGTTTCAACAGAAATGAACTAAAAACAAGGAATGGTGAGTTTGTAAACCGAGTATGCATACCGGTACCATAGCACGCCCATGAACTCTGTTACGGGAAGATAAGGTAGGAACTAAAATTATAAGTACAGTGGACTAAGTCTAGTGTGGTTACTCTTAGTGAGTAAGTAAAATCAGTGTCCTTTAGGTATCTTAGGTATTTTGCAACTACAGTACTGGACAAAAGTTTTGAGCCACCCTTCAACAATCCTTTTCTTTGGCCTTAAAATCATTTACTTATGAGTAAAGTAGACAATACCACTATCAATAGAGTCAAAAACACAAAACTGTATCATTTCAGTGTGTTTAATAGAACAGATTACGCCTAATAATTAGTATGGCGTAATACACACGAAAATAGACTAATTTGCAGGGTGGCTCAAAACTTTTGTCCAGTACTGTATTTTCCAAAGAACGTGAGACAATGGCAACCATCAAACTGAGCGAAGTGGGCGTTAATTCACACCAAGAGAGTACACGTATGGTGTTCGAAAGATCAAATTACGTATTCTATACCGAGAAAGGAGACGAAATAGGAAGTGAGTAATACAAAACCTAGCATTACCGAATTCCTTAACATCAAAAGTATTTCCTGTCATTTACCTGCTTCCAGGTACATGGACGATGAGAAGAAAGTAGAAGGAGAATGACTGATATTTTTAACGCCAACAAATCTAGCTGAACTGGAAACAAGACGTGACCTTTCCGCATATTTAGCAATTGCAGTTCATTTCTATCTACGTATACTCAAAATTCTTGAGACTAATTAGGCTCATGCTTTGAGTAACAGAGAACCCACTTTCGAATGCACCAACTTGTATGCAGACTTTGTTGTCTCATTTGTCCCATCGCTTTCTTGTTGCCGATATATCGATAGAGCCATTTGGTACAACTCTCTATCCACAGGCGGAGGCTGAGATGTATGAGGACCCTGTACAACAAGACATCAATATTAATCTATCAGCCAAGATTGTGTTGACAATGTATAACCAGTCATCTATCTAATAATAAGTAGATGGCTACCTTTGGTCATCAGCATTGGAAGGGTCTCAAAGCACCATAAAATTAATATCAATTTGGAGATAAAATCTCTCAAAGCTACAAACATACCCTATCCCATTTTCTATTCAATCACCTTAGATACTGAATTACAATAAATTGTGGTAAATCCCTACCAATACCTACCTGGCTCGAAAGATGTCTGAGTTTGGCTCGAAGTGCCATGTCTCGTCTTGCTGTCAGTAACTGACCATTCAATCCATAATCACCAAGTTCACACTTTTGTGTTTGATCCTCGAGTGAAGAACTCGAGTCATCACCAGACTGCCCCAAGCAAACTCTCTGTATCCGTTGGTAAAGTTCCTCTCCAGCCAAAGCAGCCGACACACCAACCCTGGAAAAGACAGCTGCAGGAGACATTCTGTGGGTAAAATCACCCACCACTGCCTCTCTTTTGCCACTCTGTAGAGATGCCCAATCAATGCCTGAAAGTAGCTGTTGGGCAGCTGACATTGACTCCAACAGTTGGCATTGTTTTTCCTTTGCCTTCGTTTCTTCATCCAAGAGTGCATCACTGCCTGTATCGGACAGTGTGTCTAAGTCATCATCAGTCTGAGGGGCTGACCCAACACCCAGTCGGCTGTCACGATTATCCTTTTGTTTAGTGCATTCAGATGACACTGCACTATCCTTCCTGTCCTTCTCACTGTCTCCATCTCTTCGTTCTCGTTCCCTTTCTCGATGATTAGATTGATCTTTAGATTTGTCTCGTCGAGATCTATATGATGACCGCTCTCGATCGCCAACTGCTCGTACCTTTGTATGGCCCTCTCGCTTTCCATCCCGTTCTTTGTGCCGTGAGTCTTCATTTTTCTCATACCGACTTCCAGATGTCTTCTTGTGTTCTCGCCCTCTCTCTGGCAAATCGCGATCTGCATGGCCCTTATCTTTGTCTCTGCTCCTTTCCTTAGTTCTTTCTTTCTTTTCCTTGTCTTTGTCTTTCTCTTTAGCCTTTTCTTGGCTCTTCTTTCCATGACTCGTGCAACCTGTATTTTTGTCTGGCATATCTGACAAGTCAGCAGCACCTGCCACACTATCTTTGCTATAAGCAGCATGGTACACAGTACTATCTGTCACTTCATCTATAATGTCTACATCAATCTTCTCTCGAGAAGAGACATGGCTTGTTTCTTTTCTTGCCACCTCACCAGTTGCGGTGCCAGCTACCTCTCTTTCTCCGAGTCCTGATTTCTTAGTGTCGTTTCTTTCCTGGTTGTTTCCAAGTTCTGCGGCTGTAGCACTAGTTTTAACAATAACAGAAGTTTTGTCAGACTTCGTTTGTTTGGCGTCAGGTTTTGTGTGTAATTCTTCTTTGTCTCCTTGTAGGGGTGATTCCTGTCTTCTGCGTTTGCTGCTCTTTGGGTTAACTGAAGGACTTGACCTTGGCCGTTTACTTCTTCTGATCCGGCTGGAATCAGGACTAGCTGATTTCTTTTCAAAATCACTTCCAGCTAGATACGTGTACTCCTGCTTGCCTTGGTCCCATGGCGACACATCTTTACTACTTTCTTTAAATGGACTGAGCTTTGTCCTTTCTCTAGAACTGCTGTCTCTGTCTTTCTGTTTGCCCTTACTGTGTCCCTCTTTGCCCTTGTCACCTTTGTCATCATCTCTCTTGTCTTTGTCTACCTTGGTCGACCCTCGGATGTCTCTCTCCAACTTGTCTCTCTCTCTCCTTTCTTTGTCTCCTCTGTCTTTGTCTCTAACATCACTTTGTCCTCTGTCCGTTTCTTTGTTCTCCTTGTCTGCGCTGGCTCTCTCTTTCCCTTCACTATTTCCCATTGTCTTGTCTTTAGCATCTTTGTTGCCCTTATCTTCTCGTCCCTCTTTGTCTCTTCTATCCTTTTCTTTTCCATCTTTAGCAGATTTACTCACTTCTTGTGCATTCTTCTCCCGTCTATCCTTGAATCCTCGATCCCTCTCCCGTCCAGTTCTATCACTTCTCTCCTTCTCTCTTTGTTCCTTGTCTCCTCTGTCTTTGTCTTTACCATCTCTATCAAGTTTGCCCTTTACTCTTATTTCTTTGCCTCCTCTGACTTGGTCTGCCATGTCATCTTTCCTGTCAGCTACTACTCTGTCTTTGTCTCTACTCTCCTTATTTCCTTGGCTGCTCTCTTTGTCTTCCCTTTCCCCTCTGTTTTTGTCCACTCTGCCCTCCCTTGATTCTTTCTTTCCTCTGTCCTTGTCTCTTCCTTCCTTGTCCCTTCCTTCCTTGTCCTTGTCTCGCCTTTCCTTGTCTCCTCTATCTCTGTCTTCCCAATCCCTGTCTTTGACTTCTTTATCGCTTCTTCCTTCTCTGGCACTCCTATCCTTGTCACGCTTGTCTTTGTCTCGTCTGTCATCTTTGCTACTTTTCTCTTCTCTTCCAGCTTTATCAACTTTTTCTCCAATCACTAAGAAATACACGCATTACTATTCACCTGCATCGTCTACAATCTACAATAGACTCCATTAATTTCTCTAATTACTATACAACTCTACGTTATTATCACTTGTACATGTACAAGTACATAGCAAGAACCCCACTATTCTTGGTGCATTCATATTCAGTCACGTGTTGTAATTCATATTACCTTTTTCTACTTTATCCTTGCCATGTTTGTCATCCCTCAGTTTCGAGGTTGTACTTTTCAATTGCTCTGCCTTGGTACCTTTCTCTTGCTTGTCATCCTTTGATTTTGCAGCTGTACTTTCCAATCGCTCTGTCTTGGTACTCCTATTACTGTTTGTCTTTGCAGCTCTGCTACTTTCATCTCTGTCTCTCTTGTCTTCCTTGTCATTCCTTCCCAGTTTGTCCTGTTCTTTCTCTTCTCTGTCTCTATCTTTCTTTGTTTTTACTCCTTTCAGTCCCCTCTCTTTCTCTGCTTTGATTGCCCAGTCTGTGTCTCCAGTTACCAAGTTTCTTTCTTCTCTAGCAGTCTTCTCTTGTTTGCTGATTTTTTCTGTTTTTTCTGTTTTTTCTTTGGTCTCTTTTCCTTTGCTTTTCTCACTCTCTGGAATGTCTTTTTTGCTTTTGTTCTTTTGTTGGTGATCTTTCTTGATGTCATTACTAGGCTCCTTCACAAGTCGTTGTTCATCATCAATCATCCTTTCTTTGTGCTTCTTGTTAGTTCTGCCCGAAGCTCTTCCACCAGATCCACCTGGATTGCTCAAATCCTGTTCATATTCTTTCTTATAGTCTGATGTAGCCATGAGATTGGGTTTCTTTTTTGGAGGGCTTTCCTCAGTTTCACTTTGTAATTCCTGAACACCACAGTGAGCATGCCGCACAAGTCTTAATTTCCGCTTTCCACTATTGTCTGTGGTATCTCCTTTGATGGCTTTCTCTCTGCTCACTTGCTTGTCCGACACACCTTTTTGCTCAGCAACTGCCATCAGGTTTGGTTGCTTACTCTCTGGCTCACTACTGTCTCTGTGTTTTAGGCGTCCACTTTGTCCTTTTCTAGAACCTTTTCTATTCTCTCCATCATCTGGCACAGGAGAAAGATCCCGAAAGTCTCTAGGATTAGATGCCACAGGCTTTACAGCAACTGCAGTTTTCACAAGATCTTCAGATTCGTCATCTGAGATGTCTGACAGTTCCTTAAAAGATTGACTTGAACGAGGACGTTTAACACCCGCTTTGACAAGTTTGTCTTTAGAAATTTGCTTTTCAATAATAAACTTCACTGTTCCAAAATCACGTTGTGGTTCTTCGATGATTTTAGCTGCGGTCTGATCAGTCTTTGCGCTGTCACGGCGCTCTCCCACCCTGAACATACAGCATCAAGGAAAAGCGGATGCAAGTTTCCAGCAAACCATAACTAACCTGCTCTGTATCTTCATAGTACGTCTTTGTGTTTGAACAGAAAGATTCCGTTGATCAGGCTGAGCTGTACTTGTAAAATCCTCTGGATACCTAAAGTGGGAGCTCGATTTCGCAGTCTCCTGTGGTTGAGCTCCCAAACGATCAAATACACTTGACTTTTTCGTAGCCGAACCACGTTTGCCTTCGTCGCTAAGGATCACTTTCCGTCCACCACGAGATGTCGCCATATTGCTCATCACGTGTCAAAACACGTGACAACTTTGGAGACCATGTGTATTACATACCTACTGTGATGTAGTAATCAGGATACAAACTACATTTTCTACAACAGTTAGTTGTTTAACTAAAGGATTTCAACTAAATGAGCAACTTAAATATTATTGATTTGTAACATCTAGTAGATGGTCTAGATGTTCAGTTATTATTATTCATGCCATCACACAATTTAATGGTTGCTGCTAATACTGTAATGCGAAAGTTTCTAAACTAATCCATGCAACACAAACCTAACACTAGCGAACTAGAGATTGATCCGAATCAGCCAACAAAAATTATGTTCTATGATCCGAATCAGCCAACAAAAATTATGTTCTAGCAACAGCAGAAATCTGATCACTATTGAGGATTCACAATACGAATTAGTGATGTTCTAGATCCCGTGTGTTGCCCATCGCTCACTTGAAATTCGACAGTGGCCAATGCAGAGCCTTCGTTCAGTCTCTGGTTTAGATATCGAATTCTCGCTAACAAATCAGCATACACAGTCAGACTGGCAGCACCCCTCAGCTCTAGCTTCCTTCCTTCATCCATCACTTGAATTATTATTCCTGAAATAGAACTTGGTGCCAGAAGTAACTCAGTACAACTACACAAACACTTAATCTGATCATTTTTCAGCACGTAAGGAAACAGAAAGTATCCCTCTATCGTTCCATAGTAAAGCTGACGATCGGGATTGATTCTCTTTCCAATTATTAGATCATCAACAACATGAGAAGGAATGGGCTCGTCCATACTCAATGATCTGATTAAAGAGCAATTGATGTAGAGCTCAACGTTTGGGTAGTCTACGACCATGACCATGTGATGCAGATTGTACAGATTGCCAAAGCCTACGTTATTAAATTTGACTCTCCTCTGTACATCCTTGGCATGATAGATAAGATAAATATTGTCCAAAGATCCCCTGATCCAAATGCCAAACCTATCGTTTGCTGAAAGACCTTTAAAGAAGACGTAACCAGAGTTTCCCGGTTCCTGCTTGAACGAGAGCGATACCGTGAAGCGATTGCGCAAGTCTGCAATCAATGATGCGCCAACAGAAGCGAATCCCGGACGTGTGTCACCATACAGTTGCAACGACTTGTCTTCCTCACCATCGCAAGATGGTTTAGATGAATTGAAAAGCGAGTACATGCCTGAGTACGAAGCTCTCTCCAAGACCTCCACTGCCGAGTCATTGAGTATACCGCAATGCTTCGCTTTCCCTCGTTGACACAACAAGTCGTCGCTGCACAGTACAGGATTGCTTCCGTACGAGCTTCTTATAGTGACGTCAGCGGAGACTATTTGAGGATTTGGGTCATCGTCTGTAATGGTCAGATCGGATGCGACCGTCACTCCAGATAGAAGAGAAACGCTTAGGAAGGCGACCGATGGAGTAAAGCGAATGACGGGGCCGTGTACATTGAGAAGGACGTTGACGTGAATGTTTGCGTATCCAAAACGAGCCGTAGTTCCATTGTCAGCAGCCCGTACAGTAATATTGTACGAAGACGATGACGTCGTCAGAAGAGAAACGGCCGTCGTCACTCTCCCTTGCCCGTTTACTTCAAAGACGGCACGTCCCTGACTGTCCGTGTGACCGGCAATAAGAAGATACTGTACTATAGCACCGTTCGTCAGCCTGTCCGCGTCTCCGTCGACGGCACTGACAGTGACGACCAATTGTCCTAAACCGGTCGTACCATTGACGGTCGCTCTGTACACGGTCTCAATGAATACAGGAGAATGGTCGTTAACGTCGATAACATCGATATTAACAAGAGATGCCTTTCCACGTAGAGGCGGTGATCCACCGTCTGTAGCTTGCAAGCTCACCTTGTGGCAAGCGTACTGTTCTCGGTCTAACGTCGAAACCGTCGAGATTCTACCGGTTGATTGACCGACTGTAAAAAAGATGCTTCCCGTTTCTCTTTTCGATCCGTCTACACCATACGAGATGGTCGATAAAATCGAGTACGTTAGTCGTCCGTTCATTCCGACGTCGGCATCCGTTGCAGTTACCTGTACGACAAACGTATTTGGTGAAACGTTTTCTAACACAGATGCAGTCACTTCAGGAGCAGCAAACTTCGGCTCATTGTCATTGATAAGAGAGATTTTAATAGAAATGCGAACGGCGACGCTGAATTTCTTACCACTGTCTGAAACTCGTATAAGAACGATGCGATCTTCTGTGGCGTCAGGTTCGAGTGCAGTGTTCTTGTATTCTACTGCCTCCAACACACTTGCTACCCTATCTGATGTAACGGGAGCCATAAATACGGCAGTAAAAACGATGCCCCCCTGTTCCAGGCGAGACGAAGTCGTTACATCGGTTGGACGATTGTTCCCCAAAGAAATTTCTTCGTTAGAGCCGTCCAACGAATTCACCAAAACAAGACGAACAGAATCGAACGTGTTGCTATCGATGTCATTGATACCAATACTACCTGCCACAACAAAATGTACCGTGGGTCCGCCTTCGACAAACGTTGCACCTCCCGTCAGATTGAGAACAGGAGGGTCGTTGAACGGTACGATCCCAACGTAACAAGTGACCACCGAACTAGTAGCTCCACTCTTGTCGGCCGCCCTGACGCTGATCATTCTGTCCTGAACGACCGGGTTTGCTGCCGTGTTGCAGTACTCGATACTTCGAAGAAACATCTCGTAATCAGATTCACTAGCATTTCCACTGATCGTCAAAATTCCCGTCCCTGTATCAAAGCTTGAAACTATAAATCCGTTGTAACCAGAAGGTACCACAACCTGAAGTTTCTCCTCTTGGACACCGTCAAGAAACGACGACAGTGTAGCAGTTAGCTGTGACAGCTCCATGTCATCGACATCAGTAAGAGTTGCTTGAGCATCGGCAATCTTCACACAACTCTCTTGCCTATCTCTAAACGTCACGTTGACATCATTTCCGGGCGACGGTCCGTTCAGATCCATAATGGGTGCATCGTTTACACCAGAGAAGGTCACATACACGGTCGCCGGAGAACTGATACTATTTCCATCGGTAACAGTAAACGTGATAATTCTCATGCTAGTATCCGGGTCATCAGGATTAGAGTTATGGTACTGAACGGTCCGCAGCACCGAGAGATAGTCAGATAAACTTGCATCTCCAGATAGAGTGAGAATACCAGTCGAACTATTATAACTGCCCATTATACCGGCTACAGACGAATCGTTGACGGAGAGATATTCTAGATTTGCGTCTGGCCGTACAGTTAGATAGACCGTGGCTCCTTGTAATATTGTGTCATCATCGTCTGACAACGTTGCATTCACAACTTGGATGAGCTGCACTCCTAAGTCTCCCTCGATAAAATTCACATACGCATTACCACCAAAATCCAGCTTTGGTGTGTCGTTAACTGGTACGATATTTATAGTCGTAACTGCTGTAGGAGAATTGACAAACTCGCTTCCTTCATCATATACACTAAAATGCACGGTTCTGGGTTCGTTGTTTGGTTCATCGGCATTGTTTATATATTTAATGGCTTTGAGAGCGTCAATGAACCCGATGCTGTCCGTCTCTCCAGAAAGACAAATGTAGTGTTCGCTTGTACTGCAGTTCGACAGACCATCCGGTATCCTGTAAGACGTAAACTCAAGTTTTTCCTTACTGCCGTCTCTGGCATTTGTTAGATTAACAATAAGTTTTGCGAACTTTTGTACACCACTATCGTCATCCGACAATGATACACGACTGTCTACAACAAGTACACCAGACTTGGAATCTTCTACAAACTCTGTTATGTAATCAATACCGTCGATAGGACCGTTTACATCGAGAACAGGTTCGTGGTCATTAACGACATCTACTGAGACGGACACTTTGAGTCTGTTGCCGTATCCTACCGTATCCTTGGCAGAAAAAGAAACCTGTCGTCCGGCAGGATCTGGTTCATCCAACGAGCTCTTGAACATGATGCTCCGCATTACGTCCTGAAACACCATCTGCGAATCTGCGTTTTCCAACGTAGAAAGAGCCGTCAGAGTCAACGTTCTACTGCGAAAATCGTAAGTTTCAGATATATGGGCAGAATGATCGTCGACATGTACAAACAGAGTTTCGCCACAACTGACTACACATTCAATAATCGATCTAGTCCAAACATACGAACTTGAGACAATCAGTTGAGACAATTTGCCACACAACCCGTTGCTTCCTACCAACAAAGAGCCCCACGAATTATTGCCATAGAAGTCATCATTACGAGTCAAACGAGCCATCAATATCCCATCCACGTACGCAGAAACATCAGAGCCAACGACGGCAGTCACTTGATGCCATTCGTTTGGCAGCAATTTTGAACGATGCACCACAAAGCGATACTCTGTTCCAGCAAGCCACAATACAACTGTAGAAAATTTTGAATCCCAATGCAAGTCAAGCTGCCAGGAATCCTGTCTACCAATTCCTTCCCTTTCCACCACCGTACCGTTATTTCTATCTTTTTGACTAACCCAAAAGGAAACGGTGAACTGTCGTCCTACAACGCTGTGATTGACTCTTCCATAGGACTCACGATTTCCGTCCAGAGACAGGATGTTCTCCTCTCCCTCTGTCGAGATCGTAGCATTACCTTGAGTCATCAAGCTGTCGATCAGATTGCGATAACCAGACACACCGCACATGTCGAGTGCATTCTCAAACAATTCATCATTCTCATGATTACAGTGGCCTCCGGCTAATGGATAAGCTAGACCGTCATCTGACCACAGTATAACAACAGCTTCCGTGATCGGATAGAGAGACAAACTGTCAATGTCTGTAAGCTCGACATAAGGAGAGACACGAATACCATCACTTCCCTCCACAAAGACGACCGTATCACCACTAGGATCTCTCACGTGAGGCCTGTTGTCATCCACATCTTCAACATTCACAACAATATTTGTTCGATTTGACTGCACCGGAGTTCCTCCATCATCAGCCAGTAATTCAAGATCATACCGAGTTCTCGTCTCGTAATCCAGTGAAGCAGTTAAGTAAATCGCTCCAGTCACCACGTTAATGGTAAAGTGAGTATCAGTCGTTGTCAAATTGTAACTTATTTCTGCATTTAAACCAACGTCACCGTCGACGGCTAAAACTCTGAGCACTTCAGTACGAATCGAGGTATCCTCTCGTATCAATATGTTATATGGAAGACCGACAAAACTCGGCACATGATCGTTGATGTCGATCACAGACACAATGATTGGTTCCGAGATATCGAGCGATGGAGTGCCACCATCTGCAGCCGTGACAGAAAGATTATAGTTGCACATTCTTGCACAGTCGAGAGCTGCAGCTGTCCTCAACTCGCCGATTTTGTCATTAAAAGCGAAGTCATCTGCTCCAGTTCCACGCAAAGTGTACGTCAACAAACCGTTGTCTCCTGCATCATCATCGACGGCCACGACAGTGAGCAGTAACACGCCCGTTCCGACACTCTCATTCGTAGTAACTGCATAGGGAGTGTTCTTAAACTCCGGTCTATTGTCGTTGATATCCTTCAGTTCAACTTTGAGAGTAAACGAGCTCCTTCTCGGTGGGTGAGCACCGTCCGTCGCATCAACTATCAATACATACTCCTGTTGTCTCTCAAAGTCCAGTAGACCGACGGTTGCGATTTCTCCCGTCGTAGCATTGATATAAAACAAACCGAAGCCATCCGCCAAAGAGTATATCACGTGACCTGCAGTACCGCTGTCGGGGTCCCGCGCTTCTACTTGAAACACTCTAGTTTCCACGGGTATGTTCTCGTCGACGGATGTCACATTGACGTCGTTGACGAAGGTGGGGGTGTTGTCATTGACATCAGTGATCGAGATGGTAACATTAACAATGGACGAAAACCGGAAAGGAATGCCATCGTCACGGGCAACGACGAGCAGTGTGTGAACATGTTGGGTCTCTCTATCTAAAGACCGTTCAAGTGAGATCGTTCCATTTCGGTGAATGAAGAAGAAACCTTGAGGGTCCGTCACGTTATCAATAGTCAATGTGATGTCGCCATTCCGTCCGTCGTCGTCATCAAGAGCTGTAACGGTTAGTACAGAGGAGCCGACAACTTGGTCTTCTGGCACAGTGGCGCTGTAAGGAACACCGATAAAACGAGGAGGATTCTCATTGGCCGTCAGTACAGTAATAGTGACCTCAATAGAGACTGTACGAGGTTGAGTACCGGAATCAGAGACGAAAGCAAGAAAAGTAATGGAATTTGAAAGTGAAGTCGTCAGCGTCAACACACCGCTGATTGAATGGACAGTGGCAAAGCGAACATTTGGTAAAACGAAATATCTCAAATCAGAATTCTTTCCATCGTCTAGGTCCACAGCCTCAAGAGTTCCTACATCAATTGGTGGAGTCATTGTATTCAATACACTAAAGGTGTACGGAGTTCCAACAAATACAGGATCGTTGTCGTTTACATCGACAATGACAATGTGTATTAGAGCCGTGCCGTTTAGACTAGGACTTCCTCCGTCTGTCGCTTCAACGCGCAGAAAGTATTCATGCACATCTTCTCTATCCAACACCTTCTTGGTCGTGACGAGACCAGTCTTGTTGTTAATATAGAAATCTGACTGGTTCACAAGTCGAAAACTCACTTCCGCGTTGATGCCCTCGTCAGCATCAAATGCGACGACTGTTAGAACGGAAGTATCAATTGGTTCATTCTCATATACCGACGCGTTATACTGACTCTCTGAAAATTGAGGACGATTATCGTTAGCATCGGTAATATGAACATTAATTAAAGCTTCTCTTGAAAAGAACGGATATTCTATGTTCGACACAGTGACGATAAATTGGTAGAGAGACTTTGATTCTCTGTCGGTGACTACAAGAGTATACAATTGACCGGTTGAATTGTTGATTGTAAATTCTGATGAATTTGTAGAAAACAACGACAGCGCATTTCGTCCCGAGTCGGCATCGCTAGCTGAAATCTGTCCCACATAAACACCAGCGAGACTCTCTTGGATGTAGAACGTAAACGACGCGTTGTGTAATGTAGGAGGATTGTCATTCACATCCGTCACTGTTAGAGTAACGACAACGTATACAGAATAAAGTCCATCGCTAGCACAAATAACGATGACGTACGACGGAGTATTCTCAAAATCGAGTTTTCTATCAAGAAGGATTTTTCCAGATGTGCTTTCCACGACAAAAGGAGTCGAACGATTGACTAAAGAATAAGTGATTGCACTGTTACTTCCGAAGTCTGCATCTGTAGCGCTCACCTCTCCAACAGTAGACCCGACTGAGCCTGCTTCCGATACAGACACATTGTACGAGTCCTCAGTAAAGACGGGAGCATTGTCGTTAACGTCCAAAATGGTCACAACGAGAGATACCGTTGCATTCTGCGGCGGAATACCGCTATCACTAGCAACCACGTCTATACTGTAGGATGCTTGCATTTCTCGATCCAGAATGGCATTAGTGTAAACCTTTCCAGTCGTCGAGTTGATCACAAAATCCTCACTGCCTTTTCCAACCAGGCTGTAATGAATAATAGACATCGGCCCTCTATCTCCATCACTGGCCGTCACAGTGACAACAAAAGTCTCAACAGAAGTAGTTTCTACAACTTGGCCTTGATATTGAGTAAGATCGAAAACTGGGGAATGATCGTTTACATTCAACACATTGACGACCACTTCGACCGTCGTGGATCTGCGGTATCTCTCAGGTGCACCATCCGTAGCCAAAACAGTAAACGTGTACCTTTGAACGGCCTCGTTGTCGAACGTAGCATCAGTGAGAACTAGACCACTAACAGGATCAATACGGAAAGGAACAGCCAGCCCGACAATCGAAAAAGTTACTTCTCCGTTTGTTCCCAAATCGCGGTCGCTGGCCTGTATCGTTAGTACACTAACACCAGAAGGCAACTCTTCCTTGATCTGACCTGTATATGAACTCTGATTAAAGACGGGAGTGTTGTCGTTCACGTCAAGCACATCAACAATGACGAGCGTGCTGTTACCGATACGACTGGCAAGATTTGAGACCGAATCGACAGCCGAAACGACAAACCGATAACTGCTCTCGTTTTCGCGATCCAAACGTCGACCATCAGCGAGTGTAATCTCTCCAGTTGTACTATTGAGGTCGAACACTGTAGGCAACGGTTCGTATGCAACATATAGAGGTCGGGCGTTGGAGCCGGCGTCGAGATCTACCGCTGAAACACGAACAATGGGACTAGGCGGAACGACGTCTTCCAAGATGCTCACGTTGTACAAACGACGAACGAAATAAGGCTGATTGTCATTGATATCCGATACATTCACTTTGAAAGTGACTTCGCTGGGAAGCTGGATTGTGGCATAGTAGTTTACAGCAGTTACAGTCAACGTGTAGAAGGCATGAAGTTCTCGATCGAGTGAAGTCTTGAGAGTCACTCTACCTGTTCTGTTGTCAATATTGAACACATCGAAACCGTTGAAAGACGCAGCCTTCAGGGAGAAATACACGTCCGAGTTCACACCCGGTCCATCCGCATCAGACGCGTTCACTTTCGTCACGGTATCACCAACTGCCGCATTTTCCTGTACAACAACAGTCGGAGGAACGACGAGAAGAGGAGCATGATCGTTTATGTCTTCGACACGCACGAAAACAGTTATCGACGAGTTGCGTGTTGGATTTCCATGATCCACGGCGACCACCGAAAACGTATGATTTCGTACAGTTTCCCAATCTAAAGCGATCCGTGTGGCAATACGTCCTACAGAATTTACCATGAAAACCAAGCTGTCTATACCGTCGAGATAATAACGAATTTGTGCGTTTTGACCGTCGTCTCGATCAGTGGCATTAACGATCGCTACAGTGTAATTGGGAGCGTTTTCAGGAACAGTGACGGTAAGAGAATCGACAGTAAACGACGGTGAGTTGTCATTCACATCCAAAACTGCAACAAACAAGCCTGCCGTAACGCTCGATTCTCTGTCGCTAACACTTACTGTGAGGTCGTAGAATGGCGTCGTTTCGCGATCCAGTAAGGAGTTTACAACGACAGCCCCGTCAGAGGTAAGCACCAACTCGCTAACGGACGGTCTCAATGTGAAGGATAAGTGTGTCATTCCTGCATCTAGGTCTCTTACAGACAACTGCAAAATTGTTGTCCCTATCGGCGCGTCTTCTCTCACTCTGACAGCGTAGCTTTCGTTGGAAAACTCGGGTGGATTGTCGTTCGAGAGTATGATAGCGATCCTCGTGCGCCGGACGACACTCCTTAACAAACCGTCGGACACGCTCACGTCCAAATATCTCTCAACAGACGGCGACAATGGCTCATCGGATGTCTCTTGGAATCTGAGCCTCTCTAGCAACGTGCGATACTCTTCGACCGTCCCGTTGCTGCCGATGCGATACTTGTACCGCGTTTGCTCTACATTAATAGAGCTGATGTTGGTGTGGAGGCGGCTGCAAATGTCGTCAAGACTCAGAGGTTGGTGACAACCGTCGATCAGGGTTGCAGTCGGGTCGGGAGAGGTTACAACGACTTCTAGACACTCCAGAGTTGAGTCATCAACGTCGTTCAAAACAAAGGGTACAACGCAAGGGTCGTTGGAATCTGATCCCGATCCTGACTCTGATCCCGATCCTGAATCAAACCTTGATCCTGAAGCTGAACCCGATCCTAGAGCCGAACCAAAACCAGAAACCGTCGGTCGACTAGTTGCTGTAGCACACGAAGGTGCACAATAGGAATTCTTTGTGCCAACTATTGACACGGCCATTCCTCCTTCAGTAAACATCGTTCTAAATCCTCCATTCGTCGACGATGTGCAAAGGCTCAATTCTGGTCTATCATTTACGTGCACCAGGTTGATCTCCACCACGCTCTCAAAGCTCGAAGACCCCTCAGCGTCCGTTACAACAACATCCACATATCGGAGTCGTCCAGTAGGCTGGTCTTTGTTATTAATATACATTACATCGCTAAGAGCATTGGCCAAAACAGCAGCATTCACACCACTCGACGTTGCAGCTCTAAATGAAACAACATGACCACTCAATGTTCCTACAATCAAACTGGGATCGTACGCCCCAACTCTTAACTCCTCTGAAAGACCATCTAAAGCTGACCGCAACGAAAGAGTAGCAGAAGTAAACGCCGTGCTGTCGACGTCAGTTATCACAACGTCTGGTGCAAGCACCACTGCTCCACCGTCCTCAACAAAACGAACTCGTGTACCATGACCGGCAACCGACAAACCATTTAAGTCCACGACGGGAGGATCGGGAGCCCCCTGAATCCTAATCAGTGTAAAAGACGGTACACCGATATCAACTCCATCATTTGCTTCCACTTTAATACGCCGTGGATGAAGACTAGGGTCCGGATTTGTATTGACATATCTCACGCCGTCGATTGCTTGGCCATAAGAAGAGAGCCCCGACCGTCCAGACAACTTTAGTATTCCCGTCGACATGTTGTAGTACCAGCTGATATTTTGCACTGATACATTCGAAAATAAATATTCGAACAACGAATTGTTTCGGACAGGTAATCCTACCGTCTTCCCAGCACGAACCTGGATCACTTCCAGAGTGAGATCAACACCCGTCAAGTAAACGCTGTCCGTGTCTGATATCCTTGCTTGTTTACTGATAGCGATCGCAGGTAGATCCTCAACAAACAAAGTATTATAGTCGGAAGTCGTGTTGCTACTATCCAAGTCGACAACAGGAGGATCGTTTACTAGTTGTAATTCAACAGTTGCGATCACAGAGTCGCTAGACAGTCGACCGTCTATAATAACAAAACGTATCTCTCTCCGCACGGTCGTTGGTTCGTCTGCTTTATTTTGATAAGTTACAGTGGCTATGACGTCAGTAAAATCGTCCAAGGTAGCCGTGCCACTAATGGTTAGTGTATACCATCCTTCATCATACACAACGGACAGTGCCGCTGATACAGAATTTGTGTTTGCCATTAATGTTTCGTCCTTTCCATCTTGAGGGTTAGTAATGGCTACTGAAACTGTATACGAAACGGTTGGTCCAATGCTGATATCATCATCCGTAATGCTAACGTCCCTGCCAGCCACTCTGACAGGCAAACCTTCTTCCGTAAATACAGACGAAAATCCATTTCCTGGTGTCGATGAGTCGAGATCAAGTACCGGTGCATGATCATTGATTAGCTTAATTCTAACTGTGACGGTAACAGGAAGACTCGTTAGGCCAATCTCTTGAGCAACAATAGTCACTGTACGATCTCTCGGATTGGGCTCGTCGGCAGTATTGATGAAGACGAGGGTGCGAAGAACGGTCACAAACTGAGAGAGTGACGCAGTCCGACGAGCCGTATTTGCCTCCAGCCGAAGCGTGCCGGTCAAAAAGTTGTACGGAAGTGCCTCGACATCTCCAGATGATGTAACTGCGAGGCTCGAAGAGGAGTCACTCGAAGACATAGTCAACGTCACAGAATACAGTTCCTGATCCCGATCAGCATCGGTAATATCAAACGCATCACTTGTTAGAGAGACGTTCATACTACCCTCACAGAATTCGACTGTTGTCGTTCCTCCCAGGTTGACTACAGGCTTACTGTCTCTTACAAGAACAAGAGACACATTGGCGATAGCCTCGATGCTCCAAGCGCTCGCATCTCTAACACTAAAGTAAATCAACCGATAGTGACCACCCGGTTTGGGTTGACGAGTAGCGCGAAATTCTGCAGATTTCAAGTAATCTCTCCAACGGCTGATGGAAAACCCGTCCTTTGCAGATGATGTGATAGAAAACTCCGAACAAAGCTCTCCGGTTCGTCTCAAAGACTCGATACGTAATCCAAAGCTTGGAGCAGGAAAGACGACTTCGTCCGACTCAATTTCTGTCTGTCCTTGCAATGAGCAGAGACCGTCGGGACCAGTAATCCGAATGCGAGCTAAATAAATGTTGTCTCCTTCTATATCCGTAATACTTAGACGATTATAGTCTACAATATCGACAGCGCGACTGTCCTCATGATATGTAGCGCGGTATCCCGCACTCAAGTCTCCACTCAGTCGTATTACAGGTGGATCGTTCACGGCTGCTACGTATATGTACAAGTGGCTGGGTTCAGAAGTACTGAATGCTCCTCGCGGTTTCCTCAAAGTTGTGTTGACACCAACGGTTTCTGGTGCGCCGACAGTCCCATCCCACACTTTGAAATGAAGTGTTGCATTGCCGTTGAAATTATCCGTTGGTTTAAAGTCCAAGCAACTCATCGGTCCTAGAAGAGTGGCAGACGACTCCGTCTGATTTTCAGGAAGTGCAAACCATTCTGTTTGATTCTTGACCAGTTTACCTTCCAATGTACTATTGCTTGTCTTCACGACAATGTACAGGTTCTCTTTCAATAATTCTCTCCACCAATCCTTGCTATCAACAGTCACCCAAAGTTGTGTCATCCCTAATCTCCTGCTCAACCCTCTTGAATACAATTGTAACGATAAGTTCCCAGTTTGATTTCTCACGACAACCGACTTGATGTTACCGGCAACACTGTAAGTGAACTCAAACAAAAAATTCCCATTCGGATAAACAGTCAGCACGACATCAAACATGTCGCGGTCAGTATCCACAGGAGCTGCAGTAGTCGACGGGGTCCCGGATTCTACTCTCTCCAGCATTGCTACAAATTTGATGTACTTCGTAGATCTCCATCGTACTCGAACCGTATCGGCACTAGTGAAAAAAGAAGCAATTCCAAGCTCAAAGTCGTTTGTGCCTCTGTCATCATCTGTGGCTCTGCCGTCGAGGATCGAAAAGACGCAAGTCGACGCTGACACGTTCAGTACGAAATCTTCATCGATAGCGGCGAGCATAATAGACTGAGTTTTCAGGACGGGAGCATCATTAAGCGGAATCAGAGTCACGTTCACCGAATCGGATCCCGGTGTGAACGAAACACTACTGTAGTAACCGTCGCTGACCGTGAACTGAACGGTTCTGATATAAGGCGGCGTTAACTCGGGAGCTCGATTCAAATACGACACACGATTCATAATAATCTCTATGTCTGATGACGTCAGACCTCTTGCAGTCGAAATGAACAAACTATGTTGACCGGAATCATACTGTGTGAGAACAGAAGGGTAATCGGTTGTATTGACTTGTAACACCTCAAATTCACCGTCTCTAGCATCCAAGATAGTAACTGTAGCGTTGAGACGATCACCGTCTGCATCGGAAACTTCTACAACGTCGGCCAGAACGACACCGTCTTTCGTCTCTTCAGAAAATTCGAGCGTCAAAGCGGGAACGACGTCGACGATCGGAGTGTTATCGTTGATGTTAATGACATTCACAGTAACGTCAACAGCAGACGATCTACTGATCTCTCCGCCGTCATTTGCGGTTACTTGAAAGTGATAACCTCTAGTTGTCTCATAGTCCAAACTAAGTGTCGTATACAAGTCTCCAAATGCGTTGATAGCAAATGGCAACGTCTTGTTGCTGACGTTGTAGCTAATGTGACCGTTTAGTCCACTGTCGGCATCTGTGGCCGTAATAGTTGCAATAGTAATTCCAACAGGAGCGTTCTCAAGTAACTGAAATCGATACTCCGCTTTGTCAAACGTCGGGTCGTTGTCGTTAACGTCGCTAACCGTCACTACAACGAGAGCAGTGCCCGTTAATGGTGGAATGCCGTGATCAACGATGTCGATTGAAACCACATGTCGCATCGCCGTCTCATGATCAAGGCTACGGTTCAGAGTCAATACTCCAGTCGAGGAGTCAACTACCACAAATCCCGTATTATTGTTGGGTGAAATTCGGAAAGAAACGTCGGCATTCTGTCCTTCGTCGAGATCGACTGTTATTATGTCTGTGTTCGCAAACTTGACGGATGCACTTCGACCCAAGCGAGAGTCACAGCGACCATCTCGGTCGTCAGGAACGTCGCAATCTTTCGTTCCAGGAAAGCAGTCGTACTTGACAAACACCTTGCCTCCGACCGTCGTAGCATTGACCACCGAGGGATACGATGACGGGATCTCGTCCGTCAAACCATACAGCACAAGACATTGGCCGTTGAATCCCGCATAGGCATACAAACGCTGTTTGTTAAGCGTCGAAGCTAAATCTCTCTCGGTGAAACCTTGAGTGCAATTGCGTATATCATCAACATTGTACGTGTAGTTCGATCGCCACTGTGTGCCATCATGTAGGTGACAAGCGTACTCGCCGTTCAACGCGCCATTGATTCCTGTAGTGTACGTCTCCGCTGCAAAGCGAATGAGACGCCGCTCGACGTCCAGCGTCTGTAGTGAGAAACGAGTTCTAACGTCCAAATATCTAGCAGCCGTATTGTCCGTAGGATCTCGAGAAAATTTGCCCAGAATGTCACTCTTGGTGTCATCACTCAATCGAATGCGAGCATCGACATCTTCAGACTTGCTGACGTTCAAGTCGTATCTCTGAAACCAAACGAGTTGCTGTGCTCGATCAAAGCAGTCTTTGCCACCCACGTACGTTCTCTCATCCAGTGCTAGTTTTTTTCCTTCTCGATCGACAAAAAGAAAGTCGCACAAACGTACGGCCGCCGTCTCACCTTCGGACGTCCACTCAACTTGACGGTAGTAATGTCCTGATGGATACGAATTGTTCCATGATACGCGAGATTGAAGAGGAAGAGGCACACCTAGTGAGTAATCCTCGGGAATGGTGACCACATACTCGTACGGGTCCGCAGTTGGCGCATGGTCGTTGATGTCTTCTACAGTCACATAAACTGTAGCGTTGTCAGTCAACCCCCCTTCATCTGTAGCAAAGACTTGAAATGTGTAAGACGCTCTAGTCTCTCTGTCCAAAGAGCTCTCGACAGTGACCACTCCGGTCGAAGAATCGACGCTAAACGGAACTGTCGTGTTGGGCGTCATAGAATAAGTGACTCTCGCATTGCTGCCATCATCAGCATCCGTTGCCACTACAATACCCAACACTGACATAACACGTACGTCTTCGGATATATTGAAATAATATGTCGAGCGTGTGAAGTTGGGACGATTGTCGTTCACGTCTACCAGATCGACATTCAGTAATGTCACCGTTTGCCTGCTAGGGTGTCCGTGGTCTCTCACTTCTATTTCGAGCCTGTATGAGTCGAGCGATTCTCGATCCAATGATCCAGCCGTTTCGACAACTCCGGTGTTCGCGTCAACAGAAAAAGCTCCCAGAACGTTTCCGCTTTTGATGGAATACGTTAGACGGCCATTGTCACCGCTATCCGCATCTGTTGCAATTATGTCGATAACTTTAGTTCTACGAAGGGCGTTTTCCATTACAAACACAGTAACTGGAACACCTTTCACTTCGGGATCATTGTCGTTGATATCAATAACCGATATGTTAACTAGGGTAGAACCAGAGAGTTGACTGCCTGGAGGGGCGTTGTCTCTTGCTTCGATCACAAGCTGGTACTCCTTCTGTGTTTCATAGTCCAAATACTTGACAACTGACACGGTAGCGGTCTGACTTCCACGTCTTCCAATAGTAAACACGTCACCGTCGTTGCCGCTGATGATAGTAAAATCAAGCTCAGCATTGTGTCCAGCGTCTGCATCAGATGCAACGACATCGATCACTGGAAGACCGAGCGAAGCATTTTCGTATACTACTGTGGAGTAGCTAGAAAAGTTGAACACAGGACTGTTGTCATTAACATCCTCAAGGCACACAACGATCTCCTTGTCAGTTGAAAGAGAACTAGGATCCGTACCAAGGTCTGTTGCTCTTACAGTTAGGTTAAAGCACGGTGATCCACAACATTCAATCAATTCTTCCCTGTCTAGAGAACCATTGACAGTTAAACTTCCTGTGCTATTTGATATTGCAATTAAATTAGAAAAGCGAGAGGAGAGGAGAGAATAATAAACTTCTGCATTGTTGTTGATGTCAATATCTGTTGCAATAATGGCGTTAGGTGTCAATTGCGTTCCAACCATTGAATTCTCTACAACCATAAATTGACAAGGCAAGGCAGGAAACACCGGAGAATTATCGTTCACATCCAAAACTTCAATAAAAACTATAGTAGTATTGGTAAACCTCAAAGTCAAGTCGTTTGTCAAATCTGTAGCTTCGATGGTCAGATTGTACGTGCCTACCTTCTCTCTATCTAGAGAGACCTTTGTGGAAATTACACCACTTGAGCTGTTAATCACGAATTCCTTGAAACGATCCCCATCAAGTATGCTGTAGCTTATTCTACCATGCTCTCCTGTATCCATATCTGAAGCCGAAACTTGAATGACAAAATGTTGAGGAGAAAGATTTTCCTTAAGAGACGTTGTGTACTGCAGCCTCTCAAATCTCGGCGTATTGTCATTCACGTCCAGCACAGTAATTGTCAGTAAAGCTTCTGTTCTTCGACGAGGTGATCCATTATCCCAAACGGACACATTAAGATTATACGTAAAAATCTTTTCTCTGTTTAATGTTGTCCTTACTCTAATCTCACCACTTTCTGCATCAACCTCAAAGTGTTCGGCCTCGTTTCCTGCATCGATGGTATAGTTGAGTCTCGCATTTTCTCCGGAATCGCGATCGGTGGCATTAAGGTCGAAAACTAAAGATCCCACCTCTGCGTCTTCGTACACAGACCTGTAGAACCGCTGCTGATCAGGTATAAACATAGGTGAGTTATCGTTTTCATCAACAATGTATACAACAACAGTTGTTGTGTTGGTATTGTCTTGGTAACCTATAGAAAAACCGTTGTCTGACGCAACTACCACAAATGTGTAATTAGTCTGCAATTCGTAGTCGAACGGCCCGATTGCTGAAATGTTACCACTTTGAGATTCAACAACAAATGGCACTGATGACGGAATGCTGTAAGAGATGCTCGTGTTAAAGCCCCTGTCGGCATCCCTGGCACGGACTGTTAGTATTCTTGCTGGCAGCACGCTCAATTCCGACACGTCAAACGTGTACAACGACTGATCAAAGACAGGAAAATGATCATTCCTTAACTTTATTCGGATGGTTGCTTGAACGCTATCACTGGTGGCTCCGTCAGCATCCGTGATATTGAAATCAACCCAGCGTGTAGCAGACGAGGGCTCGTCGAGACAATTCTCATATCTAACGGTCTGTAGAAGCTGACGATAGCATGACCTGTTGGCTACACCGATCAACCACAAACAAGGTGCGTTATAGGTCACTCCTATTCCACATACTTCGCTTGCGATCAGACCTTCACAGCTATCATTGACAGAAGACCGCAAGCAAGCACTTGCATTCGACATGTCATCACTGTCGACGTCTAAAACGCTAACTCCAGGATCCACGACGACCACACTTCCCGAATCCTCAACAAACTCGACGCTGTTATCGCGCCCTTGCTTGGCTCCGTTAAGATCCAAGACTGGAGGATCGTTAACAGACTCAAACGTCACAAAAGAAGATGCTATCGAGCTCCACGCACCTTTCGAGTCCTTCACGCGAACAGTCACTTCCCGTATTCCAGTTGAAGGCCTTTCATTATCGTTATGACCGTAACGAGCCGATCTGACGATGGCGATATAGTCAGATATATTAGCCGTTCCATTTATTGATATGAAATGAGAGCGATTGCCTCTAACGTTCTGTGTCGACGTTGTCGGTAGCTGGACGGTGAGATACTCGTCGTTACCATCACGTGCATTCGTCAAGTTGATGTAAAGCCACGTGAACAAATCATCGTCTGGATCCTCGATTACAGCGTTGCGAGCCGACAATAAAACTGGACTCTGTCCTTCTGTAAATGTTACCTCATTGTCTATTGACGCACCGTCTGGATGGTCGGGATTGAGATCAATCGATGGAGGATCATTTATCATGTTGATCTGAACAATTGCATAAGCTGGATCGCTCCATAGTTCACAGTCATAAACTTGGAAGGAGATGAGACGTGTCCTCGGTTCGTCAAACCCGATGTTTCTCGTGTTCAGTTGACTTGGCTCGTTGGCTGAGTTACTGTAATAGTCACAAGCAGCAGCATTCTCCCATGCTGTCAAGTTTTGTTGAATAGTGACGTCACTTGAATTGACCGTCAGAGTAAACGAGGACACCCAATATTGCGACCGAAATCCAATTGGAAGTAGACGATCCACCAAGAACTCCATTCCAACGTCTGAAGCGTCCGTAATCCTAACTACTAGTTCACAAATAAGATTCACGCCTTTGTCGTCATCCGTAATACGAGGTCGCACAACTATGTTGGCTGCTTCGGTGGCCTCTTCCTCAAACATGGATATAACACTCGCATTGACACCAGGAGAATCGATGTCCAAATCGAGCCGTGGAGGATGGTCGTTAATAAGTTGAATGATAACCCACACTTTAACAACATTGCTAAAACCCTGAGGTGGTGAATCATGTACTTGAAACGTTACAATGGAAGGCGACTGATCAGGCTCCACAAACAAATTCACGTATTGAACGCTTCGTAAAAGGCTCTGATAGACGGTAGCATTGGCAGAACCTACTAAATCAATCCGTCCTCTAATGTCGTCTTCTGTTACATTAAGACCAGAAATGTTAGGTTGGGGCAAAAGCCTTAAGTGTTGACCGCAAACAACCATGCATTTGAGAACAGAAAGAGATACAACGGTCTCGTAAATCATCACTGATGCGACACTGCCAGAGAAAACAAGCCGCTCGCTACCAATCTGATGTTGAGAAGCTCCCACACGCAACACGCCATCGACGACATTTAACATTCTGGCTGGAAGAAGAACAGATGCCTGTTGAACTTCCCTTCCACTGTCTGGTAGCTGGTATGAAATCAGGCTGGGTCGAACCTCTTCTGTGCCATCCACAAACAGAGTAATGCTTGGAAAGTCAACAGTAACTGTATAGTGATGCCACTTCTCATCTTGCAAATCAACTGATTGAGGATGAAATACAACTGTTACAGTCCTATTGTGTGAGGTGTCGTTAACCATTGAATAACGGAATGAAATGTCATCATTAGCTGCATTTGCATAAAGAGAAAACATAACATTGAAACTATCAGCATACGACACAACGTAGGCCGAATCGGTCCTCGTTTGTTTGACCCAAGCTGACACGGTCAATTGATCGACGTACTTTGACGTGTTTCCAAGAGGAAGATGATCCAATCGCAAATAAGAATGCTGCGTTCCGTTGAGATATAGTGGTCCAGCCAAGACCATGTATCCACGAGGTTTGTGACCGCAGCAAATGTCAAGACCATCGCGGCCAAGGCAACGAGGACCGGAAGCAGCTGGATGAAACGAAATGCTCCCGTTCTGAAGATCAAAGTCATTGCCATCACCATCTGAAACATTTAGGTGAGGTTGAAGAAACAGATAGCCCGGTACATCACCAAATGGTTCAGTGTACGTAGCATTGCCAACGGCCGAAAGGACAGGAGGTCGATCGTTCGCGTTTAAAACTATCAAAGTAAAGTTTTGATCGAAAATAAACGTTCCACCCACTCCTAAACCATCTGGATTATCTCTTGCTCGTATGGTAATGATGTGGACAGATTGAGCTTCATAATCTAGAGCACGGGTTGTGGAGACTAGAGCATGAGTTCTATTTAAGATGAACAAGTTGAACGCACCATCATCGTTACCGGACAAAATTGAAAAAGACACGCGACCGTTTTCTCCAGAGTCGGCATCTCTTACTTCAACCGTAAAAGCGGTTGTGCCGGCAGGCAAATTTTCGAGTATGGTGTTCGCTGTTGAGCCAACGAAGTTGGGAGAATTGTCATTGATGTCTATCACTGCAACTTGTACCAGAGCAGTGCCATTCAACCCACCAATTGATCCATTCCGGTCTGTAGCAGTCACATAAAATTCATATGACCTCTTTGTTTCATAGTCCAAACTTTGAACAAGCGACAGTGCTCCTAGCTGTGGTGAGATCTCAAAGACAGAACTGAAAACAGGATCAAGACCGTATCGAATAACATTGTTGTCCGACTCCGCTGAGTCAGCGTCTGAAGCCTCTACTTGAACAAGATGCTGTCCTACTGTTGCATTCTCTAGTACTCTGACGGCGTAGAGTCTTTGCGTAAAGTTAGGTGCATTGTCATTATCGTCTTTCACGGTTACAATCACCACAGTGGAGTTAATACAAGGTGGGTTTCCTTGATCAGACGCAGACACGTTTAGCTCGTAGTAACTCAGAGTTTCCCTATCCAGTTGGTATAGGGTGCTAATAAAACCAGACACAGGATCAATGGCAAATGCACCTTCTTTGTTTCCATCTGCAATCCAGTAAGTAATATTTGTAGTAGAATCCGGGTCTGTAGCTGCCACCGGAGTCCTAGCAACAAAATGAGCATTCTCAGGAAATGTGAATCTGTAGGGATAATCACTGAAACGTGGACAATTGTCATTGACGTCAGTGACTATAACTGTGATGATTATCTCAGCTGATTGAACTGGGGAACCACCATCTCTTGCAATAGCATTCAAAACGTAACTAATGTTTGATTCATAGTCTAAATCTCCACTAAGAATGAGAGCGCCGGTTTGACTGTCTATGGAGAAAAGACTGTTATTTGTCCCTAATAAATAAGACAATACTCCATCCATTCCACTATCAACATCAGTTGCCGTCAATCGTAGTAACAATGACCCTCTTGATGTGTTTTCTGCCACCTCAATCTTCACAGGAGTTTGAGAATCAAACACTGGAGCATGGTCGTTAAGTAGTTGTATAGTTATGTTGGACGTAGCAATGTTGCTTCGAAGACCATTAGAGTCCTCAACGTAAAAGTCCACATAACGAACATAAGTGTTGTCTGGTTCATCGAGAGTGTTGTTGTACTGTACAAGCTCAAGAACATTTTGATAATCCCAAACAGTTCCATTGCCAGAGACTACAAGTTCAAACATATGCTGATCATATGTGACAGTCAAAGAGCCATGCGTTGGCAACAGCAGAGCCTGAGCTGCCCCATCCATTCCAGGATTTCGCAGCTTAACAACAGCACGAGTGATAAAGGATAGAACTATTTCAATTTCAATGCAAATCCCAACCGTGATTGCTCCCTGTTGTTCAACATATGTAGCTATGTTCCCCGTACCGGCAAGAAATACGTTCAAATCAATAGTAGGCGCAACACTTGTAGTGTTCACGTGAATTTCTACGTTGATTATATTGCTTTGCAGTCCAAATAGATCAGTAACGTACATGACAACGTTCCTTGAAGACTTTGACGGCTTGCTGTCTCCGGAATGTGAATATGTGATTGTCCGAAGGATGGAAGTAAACGCTGCAGTGGAAGCTGGCCCTACAATGACCAGTCTACCGATTTCACTGTGTCTGAACACAGACAGAGACAACTGAGAAGCCAAAGACAGGTCTAATCCTAGTAGATCACTGCTTCCATCTGGACGACTGACAAACTCTATTACGGCAACTTGAAGTGTCCATTCACTCGCACCATCATCAGAAGCAATCACTGAAGGAGTCAGCAGCACAGACTCTCCTCCTTCATTATAAGTTACAACAGATCTGTGTTCCACACCTCCATCCAATTCCGGTTTAACATTGTACTGGCGAACAACAATAAGACTATAAGCAACCGGAAGATTAGCAACGTTCCCACCGTAAACATCAAAACGAATTCTGCGAGGATCTTTAGTATTGGGAAAGGAAGCGTTGTTTGTGTAGCTCAGTGACGTAATAGCCGTCAAAAAGTTGGCAAGACTCGCAGTCTGTCCTTGTACCGCTGTAAACTCAAATTCTCTTCCCGAATTTGTCTCAACAACGTTCACTGTGTTGGGAACTCTGTTGGTTTCTATGTAGATGCGCTCATCAACACCATCCAGTCCATTCTCTAAACGTGCGCGAATTCGGTCCACTACTCCACTACTCTGAAAGGTCAGCCGTGGCTTGAAGTCGTCTAGGTTTGAGACGTTGATTACATTAATAGCAGGTAAGTTTTGATAAAACCATCGCACTTGACCGAGACCAAAGTCAACGCCATTCAGATCTAGAACAGGTCTGATGACTGCTGATGAATTCGAAACGACGCGAACTAACTCGGAGTTACTTAAAAAGTCAGTGTCTTCAACCTATTTAAGAAAATTGAATATTAGAATCAACAGGAAGCGTACAAACGCACGAAACGAGCACATTCTTACCTGAATAGCGATGGATGAGCTGGCGGGACCATATGTTTTATACTCTACAGTCATCAATGCCTGTCCATAAAACCTTGCCGTTTCATTGCCTTCTAGAGTTAATGTTCTTTGCCATTTGTCCAGTCTGGCGAGAATAGGAGGACGAGAAGAAAATTGGAGCATCTGTCCGCATGAGATCAAACACTGAATTTCATCATTTATAAGATTCGCCCCTTGCATGAGATACACATGACCCATGCTGCCAACAAAACGATACCTATCACTAATTAATGAGCTTCCCAGCCTCATTTCAGCATTGGTATGATTCGGGTTGTCATCAAACAGCGGTTTTGATGTAGTCCGGGTCACGAAAACTCCATCCAGATTCATAGTGACCGTAGGATAATTGACACAAACTAGCAAGTAATGCCACTGGCGGTCATCAACAGTAGAGCTCAAATCAAAGTGAACGTTCTGGGAAACCCGATTTGCGTTTTTCAAATACGTTAGTGTGATTCTTTGCCCATTCCTCCTTGTACTCAACTGCAAGTAAAGTTTGCCAGTAACGGTCGACGCCAACTGCCACAGAACTTCGTACTTTGCATCTTGACCATTTTTCATAAACCATAAAGAAACACAAAGATCATCATCGAGACTACTCAAACTGTCTACAACGCTTCCATTAACAGTAGCATATCCTCCTTGATCTAAAATCAGAGTATTCACATTTCCATTAAAGTGCTTGGCTGGTTGATGGAGCATTGACGCTTTGATAAGATTTACTGCTGGTGCGATTCCACAGGAACTCACAGGATCATCAATTGTACATATCCCAAATGGAGGAGGATACTACAACAAATACACAGCAAAGAATGCTATATTACAGATTAAACATACCATACAAAATAGTATACAACCTGTGCTTCAGAGTTAAGGATAACAGTGGCTTCTTTCATTGTGTAAAAACTCGTATCGTCGTCCTTGACTTGAATAGTCTCCGCAACGGAGACTACAGCTGGGTAACTGTATATCACCAACTCCCTGTCTGGTACGAGAAGCAAGGGAGCGTTGTCGTTCTCATCCTGTAAGACTACAGTCACTCTCCCCGTGTCACTTAAACTTGGACAGCCACCGTCAGACACGCGGATTGCAATCACATACTGCTGCACGCTTTCATAATCCAAACTGACCTGAGTTCGGATCTCTCCACTGTCTTTGTCTATTCGAAACAAATCCGAAGTACCAGATACTGCGGTCTCCGGTGTTGCTGTTACGTTATCAATACTGTAAGTCAACTGTCCTTCTAGTTCAGACTTAGAATCAAGATCTACCGCAACTGCACTTGCAATATTCTCGCTTCCAGGAGTTGACGACTCTGATGCAATGACACGAAAGTTCTTTACAGCTGGAAAGAACGTGGGAGAAGTATTGTTTCGAAGAACCGTCCACACAAAAGCAAAAGACTGTCCAGAGAGAGGCACACCCAAAGCACTTTCCAAGTACAGTTGAATGGTTATTACTCCAACTTGCGGACATGGATTACTGTTGCTGTACGTAATTGACTTAATAATTCTTTCAATAGTTCGAATTGTAACCTTGAATTGAAACTTGATTCGCCACTCAAATCTGCCAATCTGAAACAAAATCAGTGGAACGACGTCGGCGACATCGATAGAGATGTGCTCTCCCCCGCTTTCCAGGTCCGCCCCGATGAGCTTCACGTGGATTGAGGAAACGAGCTCGGCAGCCGTTGCGCCCAAAATTATATTTACTCTTCCACTAGTGATATTCACCGACGAAGAACGCTGCAAAAACTGAACCGACGAATTTTGCAGCGGATAGTCGAGATAAACAATTTCTGTCTGTGAAGCCATGCATTCCATTTCGAGCCCAAGAAGAAATATGGTCAGAATAAGCAGTCCCATGACGACAGCAAATCACCGACCTAAACGAATGACGTTAACAGACTCGAGACCACTTTCAATCTGTAACGTAGAGACAGCTAGAGGGCTATCTCAGAACAATTAAACGTCGACTCGGGCATACCTTTGTCACAGTCAGAGAGCTTGTCCTGTGTAAAGATGCAAAAGTGGTACAACTAACTGGTGAAAACCACCAGAACACGCTACTTCATACAAAAATGTGCGGTTCACGTGGGACCAAGTCAATTAAGGGTCAGAGCACGAGCTACTGAAATATATAAATAGCCACACGTCACAGACGTCGCTCAGATAGCTTATCATAAAAGCATAAAATCATGCAAAACCCGGCCGACCTCGTTGTGTACTTCAGAGCAGTAATGTACGTACGTGTGAACAGATAGATTTCAATTGAAACTGTTGTATCTAACCACACTGACCTACAACGTAGGGTACGTCCTGTCCAATCTAAAACGTGTTGACCTAGCTTATCTGTTCTTCATAGCTCCTGATGAACGTGCCCTTGGGAATGGTCTATCAAACAAGTGTCACTTGTGCCTCAGTAAATTAGGAAACAACTTAATTACCTTGACTTTCATTGGCTGCCACGCGTTCTTGCAATCTCCTAATTTCGTTGTCATAATCTTTCCACTCGTCAACAATCCTCACCGCGGCTTTCAACTTTGGTTCTTTAGTGAGCGGATTGTTACACTGCACACAAAAACAATAAAAAGTCAAACGTTTTGCTCTTGACAGAGTTAGAAATTAACAGGCACACACGCACACGCACGCACACGCACGCACACACGCACAAACAAATAGCTCGCGGACTTAAAATTAAAAAACTCTCATTCAGAAAGTTTGTTGACTCACTAAGTCAATGGTCTTGGCTTTAGCTTTTGATTCGTTGCTACACCAAGTTTCACACCACAGCCACTCTTGAGGCAAGGAGAAAATTGAAACCTGATGAATCATATTGTTGGGCAAATCCTGATCAAGATTAGCCAAGCTGTTTGGATCATTTGCCAAACCCTAGCCACACACAAGATCATACAACTGCTCCTACATCGTAGTCCAACTGACAAAAACTAACAAAAATATAAAGGCAAAGCCATCATACCTGATACTGTCCTCGTAGCTTGTCTCCTGCTGCAACCTGACGAAATCTCTGCAGGTCAACAACGTACAAGGCACTACAAAATAGAAATAATGCAATCATATCAGCAAGCAACTGAACGCTGCCTTAGAGTCTGTTGCCAAACTATATAATGCATTGTCTACAAATACAGAATTGCTCACTAACGTTGCCTCCACATACAGCAAAAATCAGAGAAAGTTTTAAATAGCGTAAAACTTGGCATTTCTAGAAGTGGCGATTGGAAAACGACAAAATTAGCTGTTAAAAGACGTGTAACTGGTGCCTGTCAAAAAGTCTCTTTTCCTTTATAAATTTAGGTAGCAGTGTAGCCTAGTTTACTTTAATTACAGCAAAATTATTGTAAGTTAATTAAAATACTTAGCACAAACCTGATGTGATATTTTCTTCCAGCCAAATGTCCTTTCCAATACCCAGCATTCCAGAATCTAAATCAAAATTGATATTGTAACCTACAGTAGTTCACTTTTCCATTAAATACTGTACATACCGGAAACCGTCCATCTCTTTCCTGTCATCACAGAAAGGAGTATAACCATAAGGAGCCCCCTTTAGATCCAAATCAATCAATTCTTTTAAATCAGTACGAACAATCTTCAAGAAAGAAACAACGTCTTCAAACAGTCAAAATTTCTCAACATAGTCACATTACTTGATCAGCATCAACAAAAATTATTTTCTTGACATTTAAAGGAAACAAAACATCCAAAAACAAAATTTTATATCTGCAAAGCAAAGTAGATGAATAGGAGAGTATGGATGAGTCTGAAATAGCTACCCCCATATCAGTCGCTGCTTCTCTGTCTGTCGAACAAGCCAACGGGGCCACTTGTACTGGACCAGACTATATTGGAAATTATATTCACGAGCCATGACTGGTAGAAACGCCTAGCAAAAACAGTGTCAACCTTAGCAAAAGCCACAGGGTCCTAAGCTCCAAAATAACCTTAAATGTTGAAGAAAGGTAGTTCTTGAGAAACCAAAATTTGACAGGACTATTAGTATGCTTCAGCACAGACAACATCATGATTCTATTGAAATGAAACTGTCAAATTCAGATATAAAATGTAATGCAAGTGATTGCAGCCAAACCTGAGAAAGCGTTCATAGAGATGGCCAGATGCTAAGGAGAAAATATTTATAGTGTCATCTGGTGTAGAATCGCTATCATCCACTGGTTCTGGCTTCTTTGAAGGGCCTCCAACGTAACTGCAAGTACATAAGAATTGTTTAATAAACTGAAGATACTTGCCTGAACAAACACAAAACCTAGTGATTGATTCCCAAATACTTTCCTCTTCCAGCTCATCCTCTATTTCATCTCCAGCAATAACGTTCAAGTGTTCCTTTCCTGGTCGTTTACTAAGCTGTGAAATAACAATTGCTTACTTTCTTCCCAAGCATGATAGCATACAAACACAACATAACAGCTACATCTACCAACACAACACAAACTTCACCAACCCTTATCTGTGCAACTTTTCCACTAAAGCTGTCCAATGTGAGAACCATGCCTTCGTTAAAGTTGGGATCCATCCCGTCATGAGTTGCAACATCATAAATTTCTGCCGATCGGCCTCGTAAGCGCAAAGACCAAGCCCCAGGACGTGCTTTCAATTGAAAGTAGCCCTATATTACATCATTGTCAGACACAGCACAGATACACAATAGTGGTTGTATGGTCACACCAAATTAGCCATAACTAGAGTGTCGTATTGCTCTGGTTTATGTTTTGTACTTAAGACCAGCTGGACACCTCGTGTAGGCTGTCCTGTATTAAAGTCTGAGCATTGACCTGCAACATACTACATAAAGAACACAGCTTTCCATTGTGAGCCTATTCACTTGCCTTCAATCAGAAGGTGTTCCAGTTCAAATTCAGCATAGACACCTTGCTCTACATCTCCCAAATGTATGTTGTCCAAGTCATACACACAACGAACTGATTCCACCATCCATGCCCGTGGAACATCCATATTTAGAGTGAGAAGAGGTGTTTCTGGCAAATCAGCAAAGACAGCAGCCGGACCCCCATCAAGACTAGAAGAATTTCACGTGAATTATTACAAGACACAATATAAAATATCAATTTCATTTCAATAACACACCTGCCATCTTCAGCAAACTGCAATGATGGCTCAAGAACATAACGATAAAATCTACAAACAACAAGATGCCAAGAAGCCACATCAGTACCCTTTGACATTTCCACCTAGACACTGGCATATCTGAGAGCTTTTCCACTGGATTCATGTAGAGCTTGAGATCAATGCTAGTCACATTTTGCAAAACCATAAGCATAGATGACATCTTCTGAGCTCCTGTTGATACACAGATCAGTCTTACAGCTGACCCAGACATATGCCATGCTTGTGTGAAATGTGGCCTGGTATGTGTGTGTGTGTGTGTGTGTGTGTGTGTGTGTGTGTGTGTGTGTGTGTGTGTGTGTGTGTGTGTGTGTGTGCGCGCGCACTGAGCCACAGTCTCACCTTGAGATAAAGGGTCTATTAGAACCGACATTTCATACTTAGACCCTTCAGTCATATTTCGACTTTCAACATGAACACAACTGTACATGCATAACACAACGCAAATCAGCTATTACAAACACTAAACACTTGTGCACTGTGACCTACCTGTGTGCTTCCTGCAACACCGGAATTTTAGTTCGCCGTCTTGCCGGCTTTGACAGCAACAGTGAGGCAACCTTCATAATCAGATCACTTCGAAATTGACTACCAATAGAAATCAATATCATTAGATCAAGTCCCAAACTATTATTGTTAATTAGACAAGTTCAGTTTCCATGCCAATAGCAGATTCGTAAACAGCGAAACTGTATGACTACCAAAACAGTCAAACAATTCATCTAACAACAATCTAACAAAAAACTGTACTACAGCAAAACCAGATTATTGAAAGACAAAGGGTCTTAACTACCCAAAGACACTGAGATATGAGTAGTGACACACATCATGGCAACACTTGATTGCATGACAGTAAACAAAAAGTCAGTGAAAACCATTTCAATAGAAGATAACCCAGAGCACACAAATGTACAGTAGTAAATGAACAGAAGTGTGGGTCAATGCCATTCAATGTCAGCTTCAAATATGCAAGACACCTATACCTTGTGTCCTCATCTGGATCCAATTCAGGAATGACTACATCTTCAAGCTACACAAACACAAACTTATGTATACTGTAGTAAGATTTACAACAAATACAAATACTCTCACATACCAAGCTATGTACTGACGTCCCATAGTATTTCAATTCAAAATGCTCCAAAAGTGCAAAATCTGCAGCTCTGAAATCATTCGATGAATTAAAGGGCCCCAGAACCTAACATTTACAAACACAGTGTAAGTAATAGCACAGTTAACAAATTTGTTCCTGTTCCTTAACATGACAACAAGAGATGATGCAACAGGGCTGCCTTACACAAAGTTACATAAAATGCTGAAATCACATCAACCAAAATGCCTAGTATTCTTCAAAAATAGCTGTTGTAACAAGAATAACCAAAAAATCGTTTCTTGAAGAGAAATCAGAGTTTCACATGATGTTGTCTTGAAAGTTCACACTTATGATCTTGGGATAGCTACATTGCCCTTGACTAAGCAATACGTGCTTGTTTAAATTCCTAAGTTTAACTTCATGCAGAAGACTGTTCCACCTCTCCAGCTGGTGTTCACACGTAACCTGCCACTTCATGTAGCAGGCTACTATAGTGCAACAGACTTATAATGCCATCACACAACATGGTAAAACCATGACTTACTCTTCCATTGGAAACAACAGCTAGTTGGCTTGCTTCCAAGGATAAGACTTTTGTGCAGTACTGCTGGTAGGCTGGAAGCCAATTCAAAGTGTCATCAACTGCTGCTGACAGACGATCTGCATTGATTATCTAAACATGTAAAGTTTACAAACTATAAATATAACTTACTTAAGCTTCTGAATGTCTTATTGCCTAATGATATGGAATATTGTTTCTACCTTCGTAGATTTTGCAAATTCCAGCATCGATTCTTTGGACTTCCTTGCCTTCTGCGCATCATGGCCATCACTCAAAAATGCTTTGAGAAATCTTAAAGCTTTAGACTCAGAATAAGTGTCCAACACAGCCAAAACCGTCTGTGCCACAATTGGATCACTTGACGAAGGAACATTAGGTATCAGGGCAAGTCGCATTTCAGATGACTGTTCCACATGTTCAAATGCATTAAGTATCAGTTTTCTGCCTTCATCTGATGTTATGTCCATCACCAGCCACACAGTAACAGATTTTGTAGAGAATTCTTCTGCTGGGTTACTCAGATATTTCAGTTTCTGTGATAAAATGGCTGTCTGCTGTCGACCAATGAGACCCATAAATGACATTCCATCTGATGAAACAACTATACAAGCAAAACTGATCAAAAAATTCCAAAATGGGTGACACTTTGTAAGGTCTATTGCAACCACACATAAATCAAACGCCCTAAATTTAATTAGTTTATATCTAGACTTTACTACAGTGCAATACAAATAATAAGTGTTGTACGTATAACAAATCTGAAGCAATAGTGAGAAACACAATAGTAAGATAGTAACACACCACAATACCTGCTGTTGAATATGACATGTCAATTCTTTCATTCTTCTGTGAGAAAATCTCACTGTTGTAGCGTTTGAAAACATTTGGTTGAGTAGTGAAAAAATCCTCAAGGTTTGTCCAATCAGTTACTCTCCCCTACAGATTACATCATACGATTAGGTGCACAAAAAATCACACATGCATTTGAACAAGCAAGCTTATCAACAGATATTGTAGCAAACAAACCAAGTGACCAATATTTGATACAACAGACAGACTACAAAAAACAAACAGACTTGCAAACCTATAAAACCAAACAACCTTAAAAAGACTAGTTTATTGATTATACAGCCAACCAGTCAACTGACAGCCTAATCCTAAAATGACTTTAATCTTCCTTAAAGGAACACTTCCTGATTGACATACGCGCAGTAGGCATTAACGTACGTTAAGGCCTTGGGTTGCGGACCGAACGCTTGCTGTGTTGTGTGGCGCATTGTTTTGGTCTTGCTTTCCGAGGCCAACTGCTAGAGCACACAAGAGACGGGTCTAGATGCTCCAGACAACTCTGACAGTGAAAGAGAACAAGTTACAGTTCATAAGCGACTCAGTCGTTCGTACACTGTAGACTCCACATGGATCATCTTGAATGACTTGCAATCGCTTGGCCTTTCGCACTTTCCTCCATGTTCCTTTCTACAAATGGATGCCATACTTCAGTACAAAAGGGCTTGCGTGATGCAAAAAACAAATGGAAACGTGCGTCATTGCACGTAATTATGTGACACAACGTGCCTTCATTCTACAGCCGAACCATTGCCGTATGTGTGCTTTTCGCTGTCGATTGACGATGAACCAGTGATGCAAAAGCACGTTTTACTTTCGCCTAGGCAAATATCAAAGTCTACACAAAGCGGGAAAACAAAACCTACACCTACTGGACGTTATTAGGAAAACTGGCTAGTACGTTTTTGTTTTCTAACTTTAGCATAATGCCCCGCTATCAAGTTGGCTTTGAGATAGCGCCAAACTTCCCAACTTGATGTGTAACCAGAAACGTTTAGCGGTGAGGGTGGAATCAGAGATGCGCGGACAGGTGAAGTGCTCCTCTCAATAATTAGCCATACTCATTAACAAAAAACAGACAGAATGCTGGACAAACTTGTACACACACACACACACATCAACAGAAACTTACCATGTAAACTTCCTGCTGCAGTAACTGTGTCTGCTCCTGTACTTCCACTACAACTGCCTGTTCAATGTCCTCTTTCATGTTCAGAAGAACTCCATTGAGAACAATCTGAGGAAGACTTCTGATTCCTGAGTCCAAGTAGAACTTGTTGGATTCCTGTCGAAAAGCATTAAAGACAGAGCCAGGTCCAAGAAATTTATCTGCCAGCTTGTCTCCATACGATGATTGGAACGCTTCCAGAACAATACTCACAGGAACGTCACTGTCATCATCTGGCAGCTGATCATAAACCTTAAACACAACAGCAAACAATAAATACCTACAGTTTTTGTCTGCTATTTGCCAGCCTGTCTCTCACTCTGTCTGTCCATCTGTCTATTAATTCGTACATTTGTATGTCTATCAGTATGTCCTATCTCGTCATACATCTATTTACGTGATTTCTGCCTGTCTGTATGACTGTCACGTTACACCCAGTGCTACCATCAATTAGCAAGCTGAGTTCAACCTACAAACAAATCAACATCTGTTCACATGCCATTACATGAAATTGACATGTGACTTTGTCAGGGCAAAAGACTTTTGTTGATACTGTCAAAACTCAACATCAGGTAGTGTCTCTTTGCCTGTCTGTCTGCCTGTCTGTCCATTTTGTGTAATTGTGACAGCCTGCCTACCATTCTGATCATCCATCTATCTACCAAACTATGTGTTCTGTTGCTCAGTCTGGCCGACTTGCTAGTCACATAATTACCTCATCCACGACCCAATTGAGAGCTTCTTCTGCATTTTTATTCTTCATAATGTATCCAAACGCACGAGCCAACACAACACTTACACTTTCCTCACCTTCATTTGTATTATATGGATCACTGACAACCAATAATCCAACCCTAACTGGCACACTCTGTTGCACAAACAGCTGTGCTGTTTGTAACAAAGTCACGCTCTCTCTCTTTCCCAAATCAACACAAAAAATAGTGTGAAACATATTCTTAGCTATACGCCTCAATTGCCCAGGAAAAATGTGACGAAAGAGATCATTGACAGACCGAAACCATCCATTGTATCTTGAGTCAGTCTCCAGATTGTTGACATATTTGACAGCATCGCCCCGCAAATCAACACCAAACGAGTCATGTGTCTGTTCTAAATTCAAACTGAGAAGTTTGCTAATTGTTTCAGAAGGAATTCGAAGAGAACTAAGCCCATCCATAAAAGTCGCTTCATCTTGTAGTAAATTAAACAGTACAAATGCATCAGTATGTTCAAGCCAGATGACCAACCCATTCAGAAGAAACACGTTGTTGCCAGGCTCTACTCCAACAGACGCCAAAAGCCTTTGATTTGATACGATCTCTTTTCGTAGATTTGATTCCACAGCTGTCTTTGTTACTGACTTGGCTTTCATTGGGATGTTTTGGCTCAAGTCTCGTAGAACTCTCAGTGCATCAAGCACTGGTGACATCATGACTCTCTGTGTTGCTTGAAAGCCAATATCTTGTACTTGCCAGGCTTTTAGTGGAGCCATCTCCTTTGTGCTCTCTATAAGGTGTTGCTTAAACTTAGTCAGATCTTCAATGTGACCAGCATAAAGCTCACGTAGCCGCTTAAACAGAAAACCTTCAACTTCATCTTCCGTTTCAGTTTGAGTAACTTTACCAGCAGCCATATCTAGAAAATCATATTTGTGGAAAAAGACAACAAAAGTCCTGAACAGCTGGACACAGTGAACGAAAAATGAACACACAAACGTGCATGTATAACGTAGACAGACAAACTCGAGAAACCATACACAACATTACATAGATAAACAAACATATTGTGAGTAGTATTTATCAATGTCATTATATGTTGTATACAACCTTCTTTTATCTCAGAGTCATCCATAGCTTTGTACTCAGTGCTCTTGATAGCTAATTCAACACCATAACCAGACAGTCGTGTCTTGGACTTTGAAGGAACCTACCAATAAACAACAAATTCAACAAACTTTTAAGTCTTGTATAAGTAGTGTGTCCATAAATGACAGTCTTTAGTCAAACATGCATTTACCCTCTTAATTATTAAATTACTGCTACGTTCTCAAGTAAATCTATGCTCAGGATCATACTGGTAAAGGTAAACTAACAAAAATACAAGAGTACTGACATTCATAAGAACAAACATACAAAATTACATCATTCTTAAACCAATTAAATTGTTGGTGGCACATGTCTTTAGTTACTTATAAATACGGCCACAAAAAGTAGCCTGAAAATAGAGCTACCTAGAAGACAATGAGTAGACAGACGACAGACAGACAGACAGACAGACAGACAGTCAGTCAGTTTGTGATGTGTATTGACCCTATTGGGTCTCTTGAACATTCTAAATAGTTTTAGTTGTAATAGCATTCATTTATGAAAATATATGAAGTCAGTCAGACACTGTCACAGACAGACAGACAGACAGACAGACATAAACATATATAGTCATAGGTAGAACCAAGCCCTATTAGCTTGGGTAGTATATAGTGCTTAAATGCCATTATGGTGTATAATAGTTCAATGTTTGAAAGTATATTTATTGCCAGCCAGCCAGCCAGCCAGCCAGAAAAACAGACAGACAGACAGATTATTTTATTGTTACAGATCCTCTACTTGTACAAATCCTAAACTTCTATGATAAAACAGTCCTTCACAGCGAAATACTTTAAAACATTAGTGGACTTGGATCTGTACATTAAAGTCAAAAAGCTTGTCCATGTCATTCTTTGTTTCTGAAACTCTTGACAACTTTTTCAGGATTACTTTTGCATTGCATCTTTGAAGAATCAAAGAGAACCGTTTTCTCCAAAAAGACAGACAGACAGACAGACAGACAAGACAGACAGACAGACAGACAGACAGACAGACAGACAGACAGACAGACAGTAAGCATGTGATAGCAAAGAAAACTCTTAACAGATGAAATTTAACAATGAAGCCCACATCCTAAGAATTACTCGCTTTGCCTCACCGGCACATGATGTCTCATCACATATTGAATCTTCCCTATCTTTGCAGCCTCACAGCAAAGTGTGTGAAACTGTGAGAACTCTGGTGTGCCCAGCTGCCCATAGACGACAACAGTAATTCCACTAGTTGACACAGCAGGATAATGATGATCAAACTCGTAATTTTTCACCGATTCATCAGCACTGCCAATACAAGAACCCATGTAACTACGCATCTTCACTTATGACTTACAAGAACTTAAAACATGATCTCTTGTCTACCATATCTTATTAACATACATACTATCTACATAATCAGTGCTATCAATAATGTCAAGTTAGATAATAATTAGTTATCGGTCTTTAACACACACACACACACACACACACACACACACACACACACACACACACACACACACACACACACACACACACACACACACACACACACACACACACGCATGCACACACACACAGTAATTCGTTTGCATAACTAAAACAGTTCAATATCAGGGCACAAAGAGAAGAGTGTTATCATGAGAGAATTCTACTGCACAGAAATGCCGATTACGTAGTAGGGGCTTGCAGCTGCTGCACTAGTCTCGTGTAGCCAGACCCCTTTCCGCCGTGTGTCATACTTCTGGGCAAAATCCAGAAGTATGATGTGGCGAAAAGGGGTCTGGCTATGCGAGACTACTGCTGCACATACTTGCGATTCTAATAGTCTTACTTTGGCTTGTCACTTGAAAGATGTTGCTGTAAGGTTTGAAGAGAGCATGTTGTTATGCTGCCAATTTCAGCGAAAGCATTGCAGTTATTGATGTTCGCATCTTTGGATTTTTCTTCAGCTACCTAAAGTGATAAGCAGACTCTGCAATTAAGTATACACAGAGACAGGAAAGTGAGTACAAAATGTAAACAAATACATTCATAAACACATACACACATAAGAACAAACAGACAATCAAACCAGTAACAGAAGAATAAACAAACAGATAAACAGCCAGATAAAGTCATGCAGATGCACATGCATACAATCATAAACTGACACACAAACTAGCCATGAAAAAGACAGACAAGACAGACATACAGATAGACACAAAAATGAATAGATAACTCAGCAACCTGTCTAAACATTTCAATTTTAGGTGAGTTAAGACGCAGAGAAAGTGAAAATGCCAACAGATCTTGCTTCAACTGAGACAACCTCTCACTTGCAAATGCAATAGACAGATTATACTGATCTGCAAGAGATAAATTTACAAAAATAAAAACAATATTCAATCAGCCAAACAAGCACAAAGTAAACAATATTTATGCTTTAATTAACATGGATATCATGTTATTGTCTGTTTGAACACATATGTTAAGAAAATTAAACCAGCAGCCACTTATCACAGCATAGCTACCATCAACAATGACTACCATTAATCCTCACACTCCTGTCCATGTTTGAGTTCAAAAATCTAGTAGCAAGTTGAGTAAATCATCAGTTAAATAAAATCAACTGCTAGTGCTAAATACTGTAAATGGCATACATTTTGTCAATTAACATGGGAAGTCCTGCAAGATGTTCATCACAAACATCTTGAAAATTCATCAGCCTGAGATAAAGCAGCTATGTTGTTGTACATGTATGTACTGCCAGTCTGCCGCACTGTACATCTACTGCACGCTAACATGGGTTTGAAAGCCTTAATTAACTAGGAATCTGGTACTCCAGCATTTCGAGATAGAACATAATCAAATCAAAACGTTTGTCCTCGAACAGACTATGTCGACTTGTACTACAAGTAATTATCACTCCTTTCAATTTTGGCGTTGTTTACAACAGAAAGTTGCAGCACTGGTCAGTGATGTCCTCAACAATGTCCCTGTTCAGCCGAATGGCTCACATCTAGCTGGGAGGACACTGCAAGCCAACTTCCTGAACACTAATGAAGCTGATTTTGAAAACAATCAAACACTAACCTCTGTCATTTAGATGGTGACGAGTGTGAACAGCTTCAACAAACGCCCAGAACATATCATTGCCGTCAGAAGCAAAAAACTCACTGCAAATCAAACAAGTGAAGTATCATGACATCGGAGATATCTTTACACACACACACACACACACACACACACACACACACACACACACACACACACACACACACACACACACACACACACACACACACACACACACACACACACACACACACACACACACACACACACACACACACACACACACACACACACACACACACACACACACACACGCACACACAACTTAACTCTTATTCTCTTTACCTTGCTTCTAGTAATAAAGGTGTCGATGGCCACTTCGCATCTAGCACAGTAGTTATCGGTTTCTGACTAGCATGAATTGCTGCTATCCACGTCAGCAGAACAAGCGCACGAGAAAGTATTCCTACGTGAGGACGTTTGACTAAACTTGTCGTTGCTTGTGGTAAACAAAAGCGGCCACCATTCATCTGTCCTGACCACAGCAAGAGAAGACTCAATTCTAAAAGTTGCTAGATACCCGGATGTGAAATGAACTCGGGGAGACATTTACATAAAGCATGGCCACGGACGCACTCACGTGATCATTCAACAAACATCAATACTACATACAGTATTCAACGTTCAAGTAGCGATACATCATACACGCACTCGTAAGTGCCCCTCTAGTTGAAACTGATGAAATTTAGTCTCTCAAGTGTACTTACAGATCACATTTGACAGAACTAATGCAAACTGATTCATTGCAATAAAATGATACACAGCAGCCAGAATCGATACCCACTCAGCACCAACATCCTGACTGGCTGTTCTGAGGATCAGGTGGTGGTTCGGTAATCACAATGTTCTCTGTTGAAAACAAACAAGTAACAAGTCAAAACACAAAACTTGAAAGTATAAGTCACACAAAAAAGGCAAATGGATAAGGAACTGCCGTTAAATGGTAATGCCCCCCCCAGCCAGATGGCTGGGTTCCTGTGCACTAAGCAGGAGCTATGGGCCGTGCTAAGCAATCTCCTGGAGCCTGGCCAGGTGCTCACAGGAGCATCGATTGCGATGCCAACTGTGGTGTGGGCACCCAAAGTCCCACCCCAGTCAAAGACCAGGTACTCATTTATACTCCTGAGTCAAGAGAGGCACACACACACACACACACACACACACACACACACACACACACACACACACACACACACACACACACACACACACCATCAGTGCATCTTTGCATCCACTGCACACTTACTAGACAAGTGGTCAGAGACAGCTGAGTCCCCCTATTTTCAACTCAAGCCAAACCAAGAGTACATAAACAAGATGTCACTCAAGAACTGCTCATAAATGCCACACACTGACATACTACCTAATCCTGTGTAATCAAAAATGCCTACATGGGCAGAGGCATACAATCTTGATATCCAACTCATTGAGTGACTGATTGCTTGATTGATTCATTGGAATGTTAATTACTGCATCTACATAAATCAATCAATCAATCGACCAATCAATTACTCAATTACTATTTGACCCTTCACTTGTGCTATCTCCCATTGTCAAAATAGAGATGCCCTAAGTTGGTACACAGTGACAAGGGGCAAGAAATAAAAGATAAACAACCAGTTTAATTAAACCTATTACCTACTTGGATGTTAATGGTTCTTACTGTTATGTCTGAACACACCACACTGTTTGCCTACCCCTAAACTAGAGCAACTACATCTCTACACTCTACAAATCCGTCTGTCCACTCTACATATACCCTATTTCCGCGCATTTAGCTGCAAGCCAGTCTAAGCTGGGGATTCCCAAGGCGCCAGAGAAAGAGAGGTGATTTGACCAACCTCCTTAGCTATAGACTGGACCGATAGATCTATGTTGCATGCGTTCTTAGATATTGACTGAACTAACATAAATAAACACTAAGATGTATACTTTTTCATCTATATGTAGTATGTAATCAACCCTATAATGTTTGATTTTCTGTCTTCATCCTCCTCTTCTTCATCGTCTTCCTCTCTTCCTTATCTATTAGCCCTGTATGTTCTTCTGCTTGTTCAAACCTAATCCTGTACACACTGACAAGACACTCCACATTCCCTGGCGACTTTTGTTTTGTTCCACTGAGCTTGTCGTACATGCGTAGTACTGCTAGCTTTTTCGATTTGTACGATCTTCTGCCACACTGCAAAGATCCATTCTCGATACCTTCTGGTTGTTCGACTTTTCTCTTTCTAGCTGGGCTTCGGGGGAAGCTGCATTCTCTAGGTCGAATTACGGCGCATGTATAGTTGCTCCCTCGCCATTATCGGCACTCCCTCGCGCTATACCGGCATGCCGGTACCGTTACCAGAGTCCGACAAGCAACTTTCTGGTAATCCCCGCTTACACCAGCATGCAGCTAAATGTGCGGAAATATAGTACAACTGTAGAGGTAATGCTGACAATGTATTACGTTCATGATGCTGCCTTTCTGATGAGCTTTCCATTCCTGGAAGTGCTGCTGCAACTCGTCTAAATAGCTATACACAAACAGAAGCCGTGAGTATTTGTAGTTTGAGACGAAGCACAGAGGTCAAACCTGCTTGACGTTGTAGCCTGATTTTGCACTTGTCTCGATGAACATAACATTTAGGTCTTTCGCTTTCTTCTCACCATCTTCTATTGAAACTTGCCTAAAAGACAAAGTGAGTGATTACGAACACCCATACGCATACGTTCAAATGGTACAACATAAAACTAAATCAAAATGGACAAACAAAGAAACACACAAGCGAACAAACACACAAGCAAACAAACATACAAACAAACAAACTCTGTACCGTTTATCTGCTAAATCTGTTTTATTTCCAACCAACATAATTATGACATCATTGCCTCTCTCTGTCCGCACATCATCAATCCACTTATTCGTTTGGTTGAATGAATTAGCATCTACACAAAAGGATAACAAACTGATAATTACGTAGCAATATTGATAGTGGGCATAAACCAGCTGTCGTTTCATCCACCTCTCTTGTCTGTCAATTTAGACATAAGTGTGTACGAACCCTACACACATGCACGTGCGCGCACACACACACACACACACACACACACACACACACACACACACATAAAGCAGTAGTAGTCCAGGTGTACGTTACTCTGACATGTTTGTTTGTTGATATAATAATCTGCACTAAGCACTAGTACTAATGATTACATTAATTGTCTATCCGTTTGTCAAATCACTGGTCATTCTTATTAACACATCATACTTGTGATATCATAAACAACAACAGCTACAGTTGAATCTCTGATATAGCTGGGAATCAAGCTTCGAAATCTCTCCTGACCAGCTGTATCCCACAACTGCAATCGAACCTTCACAGCCAAATCATATCCAATTAGTAACTCATCTATAACAGATGCTATAAAATGTAGCTGTTGGCTACATGCAGTTGACATCCATACATTGCAAGCTACCTAGACAAGCAGGTAAGCGGCAGCTGGCAAAACAGACAGAAAGACAGACAGACAAACAGAAGAGACATACATACATACATACATACATACATACATACATACATACATACAGACAGACAGAGACAGACAGATTGTTTTATTTGAACACTTACTCTACCGATACAGACAGACAGACAGACAGACAGACAGACAGACAGACAGACAAACAAGTCAACTTTTTCAAGCCACCAAACGTCACCCGGAAATGTACAATGTCTAAACTTTTATTACATAAGTAGCTATCAAATCTACCAACAAACGCTCCAAAAACGTTTCTTTCATTTCAAGTGACCATTACACAACAAAATTACAGCAAATACGTATAGTTGCAGTTGTTTCCACTGACAAAAGGAAATCATATCAATTAATTAATTAAAAACAATAACATTGTATCTGTATGTTTAGCAACTGAATCACCCACTTGTACATGCAAACCTCAGTTATTACACATACAACCACACCTAACGCCTTAACGCATTGTTTTACTAGTTTATGGGTGTTAGGAAGGCATTCCTCCGGGAGTCTAATTCCAACACCCAATGTAATTACCGTTCTGTCTTCAAGATACATAGTCTTCGACAAGAAGTCGATGCCTATTGTTGCCTAAAATATAAAGAACACGCCATAGTGCAAACACAAAACGCCACAAAAACTTCACATCCGGGACTCTGCCCAACCTGATACGTGTTGTCAAAGCTGTCGTACATAAACCTTGTGATGAGTGATGTCTTCCCAACTACAGGAGAAACATACGTTTGCTGTCACACTCAAGCCTCCTCAACTGACCGTGAGCATGATGTCATCCTCTTACCGCTCTGCTCTCCCAAGAAGACGAGCTTAAACTTTCTAAGTGGATTACCGAAATCTGAAGATGTCGTCATTGTGCCCAATACAGCCAGCAACACACAAGCAACTCGGCTCGAAATGCAAGCACTGACGTAAACGTATGCGCAAGCGCAAACTAAATCTAGTCTATCCGGGTTCTTGAAAATGCTTAATGTTAATTAATTTGGCCAAATGGATGAATCAGAGCAGTTTCTCGGATACGCAAAAGACGGAGATCTTTCAAAAGTGAAGGTCATGGTGGAGAAGATGAAAGTTGACGTGTGCTGCACTGTACTCCACACAGAGGGTGACACTGCACTCCACAGAGCAGCAAAATACGGGCAGATGCACGTGTGTGAATATCTGTTATCTAGAGGATCTCCGTTGGATGTGGAAAACGAACTAGGTGAACAGCCATTGCACAAGGCAGCTGAGGGTGGCAACTTAACTGTCATTGATCTGTTCCTCAAGCATGGTGCTCAGATTAATGCGCAGGGAAGGCACAATTTCACGCCACTTAACGTGGCTGTTATGTACAAGCAAACTGCAGCAGTCAAGCGACTTGTGGAAGCTGGAGCTAGAGTGAATATCAATGACTGTCACAGTTACGAGTCACCTTTACATCATGCTGTCGACTCTGCTGATGCTAGCATTGAGATAGTTCAGACATTGCTCAATGCAGACGCTGACGTGAATGTGCAAGAGTCAGATTATGATAACACGCCAGCTCACTGGGCGGCACAGTCAGGGAATATCCAATGTTTGGAGTTGCTTCACAGTGCGGGTGCCAAATTTGATGTTGTAAATATTGAGGGTCATACTGTTGCACAAGCAGCTTGTGCTGCTAGTGAATTTGAAACAGCAAAAAGGGTTGATACATTGAGTGTCCATCCTTTAGCATTAAAGGACTTGTGTAGGCTGGCAATTAGACGATATCTCACAAGCAGTAGGATGATTTGTCGGCTTGATGTCCCCTCTGAGCTTTTAGAATTTTTGCAGTTTATTGAGCCAGTGAATAGCCACTAATGTGTTGAATGTATGGTATCTTAATTAGTTAGAAGATTTGGTCAGAGACGAGATGTTTTGTTTCTACACACAACAAACAGACACACATTTAATCACACACCACACACACACACACACACACACACACACACACACACACACACACACACCAGTGCAGTAGTTGACCACACTTCACTTTACACTGCCTGTGCATGATGGCAGTATCTACAGTCTATTTCACTTTCTCTGCATCTTGTAGTATTTGCTAGTGCACTAAGTGACAGACACACGCTACCATTGTTCAGTAGAACAAGTTTGTTGTGCTTTCAATTAAATAATATTTCAAGGTCCAGAAATTATCTTATTTGCTTGCTCAAAAGCCGACTAAGAACAGAAAAATTGTGTTCCAGCAATACTGGTAGCTTGTTTTGAGAACATTAAAATCAACAAACAGCATCCATGGCAATCAAATCACAGTATCACATTTCACTCACAATTACACTCACAAGCACACATGCTGCACATTAGCTACTTAATTAAGCTCACTAATGTCTTCTGAAGTACTATTTACTTCACTAGCTGCCATAGCCATACTGGCAAGATTGTTGTCCACAAAAAACTTAGGTATACTAGGTCCAAAGTACAATTTTGACCTTGTGGTAATTGCTTCATACTGCTTCAATGCCAAATATTCTGGTGATAGAAGCAATTTGTTAGCTTCTGCTTGCTTTTGTGCGCTATAGAATTCTCCATCAGATTTTGCTTTTTGCCTTGCAAGAAGAGACTCATCTTCAATACGTGAGATTTGCCTCTGACTCTCCTTCTCAGTGACCTTTTGCTGATATTGAATTTTGGATACCTGTGCAACTTTTTCTGCTTCAATGAGAGCTCTCTTCCTTTCCGTTTCTGCTTCCTTTTCGACAACTTTTTGTTTCTGCTGTGCAATCATCAGCTTTGTCTTCTCTTCTTCCATCTTCTCATAATTCAATTTAATCCCCTCTGGTATCTTGGGTTTAGTCACTCGAACGGCATGCACGTGCAAACCTGGCGCCATAGAACCCAGATCTTTTTCAAGTGCAGTCTTAAGGTTTTCATCAATTTTGTCAAACAAGTCGATGTAGACCTCCTGAACCGAATGACCGCTGCAGAATTGATTCAACTCGTGATGCACCTTGTTGAAAATCAACGCACGATCATAGTCGACCGTGTACCTCTTCACCACTTCATACACGCGGTCTGCATCAAGAAAATTGACCACCTCTACACGGTCGAAGTAGATCATCACACCACTGCTTGTTCCACACGGAACATTCTTTACCTCGTCCGTTTGCAGCGTCGTTTGTACGGAACGGTATGAGGTGATGGCCGGTAGCATGAGGTGATAGCCCGGGTTACTCGTTTCCTTCAGTAAAGCCCCACCTCGATAATACACACCGACGTGGCCCTCATCGATCATATGTAAGGACAAATGCAGCATAAAAGCTGAAGCACCTATCAGAACAGCCGTAGCGGCTGCGATTGCCGACATGTTTGGATGCACTAGGTAGACCAAGGTCTGGATGCACGAGGCAGCAGGATGCACGAGGCAGCAGCATGCACAAATATAATTTTCTTAACTAGCAGTCGGAAATTAAGAATCCTTAAAGAAGAGCTGTTAATTAAATGCTGTCTTACTTCTGTATCTACCTGGTTGTTTGTCTGCACAGACTTGTTGATATATTATAATTTACACATTTTATGACTGGCACAATTAAATCTGTACAGTAGTTTACACATGCAATTTAAATTCTGTTAGATTTACAATGATGCTGTAAAATTTTGAGCTAAAAGAATAACATCTTACCTACAATTTATATAGGTATTTCAATTATTATATATAATTGATTTATTGGAGTAACATGACAAATACAACTTAGTTTCAAACACTGTCACCACACTTCCGCATTGATAACTTTCTTTTTACTACCTGCAATTAAGTGCTAGGAGAAGTACGTTTCACTGCTCACATCATAACCGAGGACGGATATTGCTCACAAACACATTTGTACTTATCCTATAGCTTCATGCATCAAGATGCTGAAACGCTAAAATCTCATTTATTTGCAGCATTTTTAATGCTTGTGTTGTGTTGAGCACGCGTTTACAGTATTTACTAGACTGCCTATACACTGTCAACAGCATTACAGTATTGATAACTGCATATAGATATAGCCTTCATAAGTGCAGGTACAGTATACATATATGCAATCCCATTATGAGCTGGGAGTACTGTACTCAATTGGAATTTGTTAAACTCCAGCATATCTAGCAGCATGTCTCTTGCATCAATTTATTGCACAAGAATAATCTTAAAGCGAATCAACACTGACAATGGCTATAATACCCTGGTTACCTCCAAACACTACAGACACCGCTAGGCAGCTATACTCTTAGAAATACTGCAAGACATAACAGTCAAACGACAAGAATGTCCACTTACCTTCATTCTCAGACTACGAATATAACGACTGGTATACAATTGGTGCTCATAACAAACAAAATGTAATTTGACTACAAAATACCTCAAATACAGAATCAATAAAACATTTGATGTAAGCAATATAAAAGTACAAGTAGGTATGGCCAACAGAGAGTCCATTGTCAACTTGGGCCTCGAGGTTAAGTTAATTAATAAACTGGAGTAGCTGATTCAATGTATCTAATTAACGATCGAGGCAGAGGCAACTCACTCACTTGATGTAGTCAGATTCTACTAAGTGCCTTTCTTGCTGTCCGTGTGCATAAATCTTTTAACTCAGGTGGTTGCCCTATACCCCACCAGTACCACAAATCAAATCCATAAAGACATTATTAGTGCTCACATACTTTGGAACTCTCCCCAGTATACAAGTTCTACTTCCGTGCGACCCATACACAGCAGACACTGAGGGATATAGACACAGCCCTTTTAGTCCTCCAAATGCTGTTCCCAAATAACGGCCTTCAGCTTCATAGCCAAGTGTTCCCTTGTCCATATCCAATATACACACGAAATGTAATGGGTAACCTGTAGTCAGAATCTTTAAATGTTCTTGGAAATTTGATCAGATCTTCATCATCATGTCTTGTAACTAAAAGGCATTGATATCCAATCCCCAACTACGTTCATTCATCCTGAGCAGTGGAGAGGAGCATCTTTTGTAGCCACACCGGCGACTGCACAAGACCCCATAGTTTGTGCCATGTCAGCTCCCATACATGTAAGCCTTTAGTGAATCCAACCTTGCCTCGAGCACTGTCAGTTATCTGAGCAACAGGATTTCTGTAGAGAGTTACAGAGTTATCATTTTTTATAGAGATAGTAGACGAGCAGTCGGATGGGTTCCATGTATGATCAAGAACAAGAGACGACCATGCACTTAATCAAGCTTACTAGTATAGTATCACCGTCGCTACCTTCATCAGCTATAAAACAGACGTATGTTGTTAGTAGGTTCAGTAGGTTCAATAATCACTAGGTTGAGCCTAAGTTCTACCTTTTGTACTTCCGTCGTTGTAGTTCCTCATGATATCGCTCTACACAGAAAGAGCCTCGGAATACCGAATCAATCAATAAACAACATTTCACTAAACCACAATAATAAAATATTTACTGAGTTGTTTAAATGAACTAGTTTCTGTGTCACTGCAACTACTGTTCACATACAAGTCTGATCTCTCCACTGTGTAGAGAGCCTACAGTATGTAGCTTCAATCTCAGTATAACTTGCAGTTGCCTAAGTTCCTAGGCTTGGCAGTCTTTGTGTCGCTTAGAAGTTACAGTGAAATCCGGTCAGAAGTCCAAGGGCAGGTGCTCCCTATTCTACCAAAACTCAAGCATCACCTTTGAAAAGAACGCACTAAAACGTGCAAACCAAAGATATTGAAATATCTTAACCACCAATGAAAGTATACATGCTGTGTATGTACTAGTGACAGAGTGTGTACAAACATTTACATACCCAAAAATCAGTACCAATAACTATAGCAAATAATAATGGCCAGCTAAAACTTACAAAGTTTAGAGTTTAGACTATAAATCCCCATTAAAAAGTGATAGCCAGTCCTTACTACCTGGCTGATCTTGACCTTGCAAAACATCTATTTGTTTTTCCACTACAGTTAAGTCAAAATCAAGTGCCGGCCTGTTCGTCTCATCCATACTTCTCACGGTGTCTTGTATGCCACAGAAATGTTCAAGAGCAGTTTCAATCTCGTGGTTATTCTGACAGTTGACTGCAAGTTCAAATCTTGATCTCAGTGTCTCTTTGTGTTCATCACCATTTAGTTCCTTTAACATGTTATACGATTTTTCAAAGTTTTTTCCAGCATCTAAGTAGTTTCCCCGGAAAGCTTGACATTGACCCACATTTGCACATAAAATAGCAAAGTCTCTGTGGTTGTCAGTCAGTTCCTCCTGAGCCTTCAATATGTCCATGAACGTTTTCTCTGCATCTCCATAGTTACAGCAAGCCATCTGTGCTATAGCAAAACTGTTTTGACTCAGCAAATAATCAGGATGATTACGGGGCTTCTTTAATGTGCAGCAAAGGCGATGACCAATACGAGCAAATTGCACTGACTTGCTTCTTGTAGTAGGATCTTCTCCCCGACTATATACTGAACTGCATTCTACCAAAGTCCTAATACCCAAACTGCCACAAATGAATCCAGGCAGAATTACATTAGGGTGTAATTCCACTGGGTCCCGCTTTACAAAAGCTGAAACAGCTTGCAAGTAGCATGAATTACCAATGCTGACATTACTGCGATCTCCTCTATTTGCCTGCAGACACAATGTGTAATAATAGAGGCCCTCTAGGTTTTTTTTCTGTTCACAACTCAAACAATCAAAAATCTTCTTCGCAACATCAAGACAACTCTGGGCTTCACACAAGCTGCCTTCACTTATCAGATCATGCACCAACCAAAACCGCACCTGGCACTCATCTACTTCACTATAAACACTGGAAGCTGCCTTTACACAAGACTTATAGAAGGCTAGTCGTTCTTCAGTGTTAATAAAGATGTCAAACAAAAAAGGGCAATAAAGAGCTGCAGAGATATATTGATGTTGAAAACCTGTTGAAATGCAGTTGGTAGCTTCTCTAACAAACTGCTTAATAATGTGGCTTGTTGCTGAAAATTCTTCTTTAACCGTTGATGCGTCCTTTGCAAACTGTTCACTTAAATTCTTGACTAACTCTGCACATGCACCTAGCAAAGACATACTTGCTTCTTGAAATACAGGATGAAAAACGGAAGCCGTTTGTGGATCTGAGGCCAAGCTGTGACCAAATTCACGAAAAACCCGATGAAGCTCATACCAATTGCTCTGTGGTTTTGCCTGGATACAAGGCAAACCCCAAATGGTCTCTGATGAATCCTGACCAAGAACAGCATCAGCTAGCTCTTTGCTAAAGCTACCAGAAAATACAGACAGTTTCACAAACTGCTTCTGCTCATGCAGAGACCATCGCTCAAATGACATCTTCAAAATCTGCATCAAGGACACATCTCCATCATCAAACTCCAGTACACTAGCGAGCTTCTCTTCCTCATTTTGAAGCTTTTTGATGAGATCAACGCAGCGAATTCTGTGTGATCCTACTAATGAAGCAGCAGCATTTACAGTAAGAGGAATGTTGCCACAAATATTACAAACATGTTGAGCTTCTTCTTCTGTGCAGACGTTACCAGCAATTTGAAAGAACAACTTGCTTGCATCACTAGGCTGCAGTGTTTCCCATGGCAATATACGCATGACTATTCCTTGCTTTCGAATTCGAAACCGTCTCTGTGATGTCAAAATGCATTTGATCCTGCCCCTACTATTCAGAACTATGGTAGCTATGAATTCTTTGAATGTAGCCAACTCATTCACAACAGACTCACAGTTATCAACAATGAGCACATAGTTGTTGTCGTTCATTTTTATCCACTGCCTAAAATTATCAGCAGAATTTGCAGTAGACTTAGGTGGGTAACCAGTTAACTTCTCAAAAAAATGTTGGGCCCATGATGCTTCTTCCAAACATTGCTGTATGTCAATTAGACAAACTTTTGTACATGGATGCTCCATTTGGAACTGACTAGCAGCTTCCTGAGCAGTTCGTGACTTGCCTGATCCAGTACAACCAAACAGACCCACAACAGAAACACCTGATTCCGGTAACAAATTTTGTTTTATTGATGCAATGTCTCTCTCCCTTCCTATGAAAGGAACACCTAAGTGGTCAGGAAAAGGGCTTTCGGCTACTGTAGTATTCTCTGCAGAATGAGTTTCTCTTGCTAAACAGAGTAAAATTGAAATATGATAGAACATGACAGGCCAAATTCTCTACCTTCTGTTGAATTCAATGTTGATGTTGATGCAATGACTGGATGTGTCCGTGGACAAGCGTCAGTGACAATACCTAAATATAAATACAAAATAAGTTCTTTGCCTTTTCATAATCATTAAGAGACAAGATACAACAATGTCCAAGATAAGAGCCAAATGTTGATCATAAAGTTCATGTAAAAAAATTAAAAAACAAGTTCCCAATACAGAAAATCACTATAGAATAGATTGATCACCTGACTTACTCTCTTATCTTAAGACTGCTAAAGTTCAGCTTCACTGCTAAAAACTAGTCTATCACAAAGCTATATAAAATGTCAATAGCGCTTTTCACCAATGCACATCTACTGTTGCTACTAAAGACTGGCTTGAAAGAACATGTAATCTTGGCATAATAAATCACACATTTCCCACCTTCCAATAGACAGTGTGCATGTCTGCAACATGTTATTGTATCAAAATAACCACTTAGGTGCTATCAAGTACATGATGGTACTTGGTGTGTGATACTGTACCTATACAATGTCCTGCATGCATGTTTAAAACATGAAAACAAACTAGATACCCTAAACCTAGATGTGTGTTAATTTACAATTACCAAAACATTCTGCACATCAATCGAAAGACACATGTGACCTTATTTCCAACAGTATGACTACGGGTGCATTCGATTGGGCACTTCCAGCCTCTTCCAGAAGAGGCTTCATGTGCACGCCCCTCTCCCAGCTTCTACAGCTCTGCCCCTATGGCTGGAAGAGCCAATTCTACCACCTCTGCTGCTGGTTGGAAGAGCATGCCCCTCTTCCAAACTCTTCTGGAAGAGGCTGAAAGAGCCCAATCGAAAGAGTCAAGCCATTACAAGTTTTGCCAAACCTACTGAGTTCCCACCATTCCACTGACCTGGCTGCAAGCACCTAAAAGTGGAACCATTCTCAGCATATATTCTCTCTGCGTAGACTACCACTCAAACAACACAGTAATTCCAATCAATATAAACAATTAAATCTTACCAGATGTCCCGAGAAATGCACATGAAAAGGGTTGGAACAAGCCTTTCACGTTTCCCACTTGTTTTGGACCTCGAAACAAGTCAGTTTGTTTTGTCAATCGACCATACAAAACTTTTGCCGATGAATACTCATGATCATCCAGTAACCATTCAAGAGCACCCAATTCTTCACTAAAACGTGTATACACGCTGTACTTCGGCAGTCCTCGAAAAGCGCTAGGAATGCGAGAGTCGATAATTTCTTCATTCAAGAAAACGGGAATAAGCAGTGATCGGTCAAGCGCCATGATGATGTTGTACATGGTGTCACCAATGGAATCTTGCTGTTTAGGTTTGTGCAGTAGTGCTTCTGAAACAATGGCTACTACAAATTCTGCAGATGAGGCCTGTTCCCGCAGCCAAACAATCCAGTTTTCTGGAGGCTTCGTGAGATGATGGAGGAACACGTCCGCCTGAACTCCATTGGAGACAAGCCAGTTAGTGAATTCTAACACAATGTCTCTTTCGCGCGACATTTCATCTAGAGGGGCACCGTCATAGTACATTACGAACACCGTAGCTCCACCAGCAGCAGCCATAGCTATGACGCAAAGACATCCGGGCATCCCATGGTGAGGAAAGGAATCAGGTGTAAGAAACGACAAACAACACAGCAGCAAGACCTTCAAAAGTGAAATGCAGATCGAGGGTGTGGCTAGATCTAGAGAAGGGAGCAGATGCAGGTAATGTCACATTGTGGTGTATGCGTGTTGACGGCGACCCCTGAGCGAATCCAAACCATTTGCGAATAGTTCAATTAACCCATGGCCATTCGCGAATGGTTCAACCCATCTGTGCATCACTTAGGGTTGGAACAGACAGCGGACTGGCTACCTTTACAGATGTTGCAAGGGTCAGTCATCATCGTTTCTTCCCAGCACCAAATCAAGTTTAAATATTTAAACTGACTAATTTTCTAAAATAAGAACAGAAGTGTACGTGAAAGTTAAATGCACTCTGGTCTACACTTCAGATTTGTAGCTCTTCTAGTTTCTGCTTTCTCACAGCCAACTCACTTGTTGCTCTGCTCCTTTCGTCTTGTAGCATGTCTCTGAATGAGAACAACACAATAATGAGAATGGCTACTCACACGTCTACTTCAAATCCACAGAACCGCATGCAGTGACAAAGCATAAAAAAGAATGTTAAAATTAATGTAGATAAATAAATGAAGTAGAAATTAAAGCCAAATAGATCACCTAACATATGATGAAACAACTGATGTAGAAATGGTTTAATATCATGATTGAATATAAATGAGTGAGTAAGTATATAGATAAGCAACTAAACAAAGAAATAAAATAGATAGATGCTACAGTACGTAGTACATACAAATAAAATAAACCAATAAATGGCATATGAGGGCATAGTCACCCGTATAAACTGTAAACATATACTAGTACATATGCCATAAAACACACAATCATGACTACATATTTGTCACCACACTAACACAACTATCTTCCAAGTGTCATCCTCAATTTCAGAAACTGCTCGAAGCTTATCTATTGCACAACACACGCACATGTACTGAGTCTCTAATTGCTCATCCAGAAAGACAGTACAACTGTTACCGTTTCGGTCAAGAATCTTCTCTAGTTTTTCTCTTGTTTCTTCAACAGACTGTCGTTTTTTGTCCACTAGAATGCAGATAGGTAAGCCAAAATCAGTCTTACAGTCTCTAACCTTATAAATAGATCTTAGAATGGTCATGTACCAGTCTCCTTTGCTGCTGCCTGCTTCTGAGACAACATTGATAGCTCTGTCTGCATTAATATATCAGACTGTGAAAACAGCATCAAGACATTAACCTAACAAACATCTTGCTTATTAATCAAGCACAGTCATAACTTACGTAGATTTTCGGAGCTGATCTGAATTTGTCGGTCAATGCAGCCATAACTTGTTCAAACTCAATCCTACAAAAGCATGCACATGCAGCCATACACTTCGAAAGTATAAACAAAGACTATAGTGGACACTTACACGTCGTTTGCCTGACAAACTCTTTCCTCTTCTGCAAAACGATGGAGATCTTCCAGTCTCTTTCTGTTTGAGTCTGTCAGGTCACCGAGTTTCAAAATTTCCAATTGAGTTTGATCAACTTTCTGTAAGGCCATACCAAGAGACTCTACAAACACGTACCTTCTATTTACCGTCATTGACTCAACTAAAACCAGCACATTTCATATATTTTAGACCAATTTAATTAAACCCTCAAGACGGCAATGTTAATCAAGATTATGTCTAGATAACAGCATATACAGTTACAGTTAGTAGTACAATTCCAATCACATCGTTTGAGTTTGAGAACTGTAGGTAATGATGTGTTAGACGTAATGCACATACAACTTACCCGCCACCTTGGTACTCTTTTCAGCCATTTGACGCATTCTGAAGTTCACTAAAACATTACAAATCACGGCGAGACCTTTTCAGTTAGCCTCATACGTTCCAAGTAACAGAAAATAGATACGTTTACGCCATATAATATTCGTAATTAATTAATTATTGATTCCTGCCTTGTTCAAGTTTGCCGTTTGCGGACACGCGTCTTGCTTGAATTGATTTGAGGTGCTGCTCTAGCAGCGAGCGCTCTACGAATCACACAGAATTCAACACATCTCACGACATCAAAAGTCAGAAAACAGAGAAAAACTTGCCTTGAAGAAGGCATTTCACGCTGTCGCGTAAAGGCTTCAATTCCATCGCAACTAGATTCCGTCGTTTCCGTTTAAGTTAATAACAGAACAGAAAAGCAGTCAAACTCACGAATTGAATGTCTAGCAAACTGTTATTGTCTTTGCCGTTTCGGGTTTTACTGACTGATGATGTGAGTCATCCAGGCGTGCGTCACCGGTAATCAAGCAAAGTACCGCCTCAGTCATTCTCAGCCATATAACCATTTGGCCTTCAATCGAGGCAAACAGTAGCGTTTACACCACATGTTTACACCCATTCTCTGTACAACTTCAACTTTTAGGCAGGCACTCGTAATATGACCCTTAGGTTGGAATGTTTACAGCGCAAGTATGGTTTCATACTTCTGGAGTAGGTGGGGACTAAGACCACGCCCATATGGACTTGCTGTTTACTTTGATTTACACTGCACTGGAAAAGGCTGCATACCGTCGTTGTCCAGCTGAGAGGAGTGATCTTCAAATGCATGAGCTTCAGTCCAGGCTGCTATTGTGCACTACTTCCTAGCTAGCATCGAGATCTCTAGGATGATGCTATTCGTCTACCTTTGCTGTGCTGCACTGGGCTTCTCTTGCCTCATCGCATTGTCATTCACGGCTCTAGCAGTATTGCTATATCGTAAGCGCTATCATTTTCGGATGATTCCCGGTCCGCCAATCAAGGATTTTTTTCGTGGCCACGTCTCTGAACTGAGAGAGCGATACAAGCAAGGCAAAGCGTTCCACACGTGGCATCTAGAACTCTGCCAGCAGTATGGAAATATTTTTATTCTGTGGACAATGCACCACGAAAGAATTTACGTGTGCCATCCAGATAATGTAAGAAAAGTGTTGGTTAACTCAATCCACTCCAAGTCACCCGATATCTATCGAAAGTCTTATGCTATCTATGGAAAGCGTTTCCTTGGTTCTGGGTTGGCAAGCAATGTTAACCATGCTGACTGGCAAAGAAGGCACATTGCTATTGCTCCTGCATTCCAGACAAGGCAACTACGTCATCGAATGTGTGATTTCAATGATATTACTCGTAGATTCATTAGTCGGCTGGAAGGGTCAAAATGCAAGGTTTTGTCCATGAAACAACTGTTTCCTCTGTTAACAGTAGAATTGATTGCAAAAGTTGCTCTTGGACTGGATAGTCAGACGATTCAGGACAGTATCAGCAATTCTAGCATCCCCAGAGCCTTGGCTGCTGCATGCAGAGGATATTTGACTGAACGTCTCAATCCACTCCTATGGCTCAAACCATGGAAAAGAGGTACTCTTCATGGCATCCACAATGCTGTTGAACAGATACGCCAAATTTCAAAAGACTGTATTTGCAAAAGGCAAAACGAGTTAATGGCTGGAAGCGAAACTCCCAATGATGGCCTTGATCACATCATCAAGATGGCACAAGTGCACCCTGATTTGACACTGGAGGACCTGATTGACGAAGTTGTTACAATATTTGTGGCTGGATTTGATACAGCTGCTACAACATTGTGTTTGGCAATAAGAGAACTGTCACAAGTGCCAGATGTTGAAAAACAACTACTTGAGGAAATCACCCAAGTCCTTGGTTCACGGAGAAACGTTGAATTTGAAGATCTGACAAAGCTGCAATATACCACTGCCATTATCAAAGAAGTTCTTCGTTTATATCCAGCAGCTTATGCTACCATTCGCCAACTGCAGAATACTCAGTCAATGTGTGGGGTAGAGGTACCATCTGGATCAAATGTTGTTGTCAGCTTCTATGTCATGCATAGACTACCTGAATACTGGAAAGAACCAGAAAAATTCTCTCCTAACCGGTTCCTAAACCAAAACAATGGAAGCATCCATTCATTTACATACTTACCCTACAGTGCTGGACCGAGGATGTGTCTGGGTAAGCAGTTGGTTACTATAGAAATGAAAGTAGCTCTAGCTCTACTCTACCAGACATTCCGCTTTGAAGTGATGGAAGACCCAGACACATGGGGACTGACTCAAGACATGATACTTCGACCAAACACAGAAATCAAGTGTAAGCTCCACCTTAGATCAGAAGACATTGAAAGACACAAGAAGACTTAAACATGTAGTGGGCCCTGCTAGACTAGTTAGGTCTTGTCTTGTAGCTATGTACTCAGATGTATATTAACTGAGTCAATTAACAGGTAGTAATTTCTGAGAATTAATTAATAAACTCTCCCATCTGTTAACTACTAACTAATGCATAGAAACATTGCTCATTATCCACATACAACTAAATTAAATTCCTGCTGGCGTTTGATGTTTACTGAATCCAAACGTATCACTGTTCCACAACTGTTAAGCTAATCGACAACTAATGGCAACACTTCCCATCACTACAGTAGGTACTTGCATGCCAAAAAAGCCATACATACATAATACCACTAGCTCATGCTATGCCACACCAACCACAAGTTAGAGACTTGCAAAGTCTTTACATCTTCATAGTGTCTTCAATCAGGTTCAAGTAGTTAGGATGCAAGTGAGTGCCATCAAGCTCTAAATCAAGAGCAATGACGTCAAAATCAGTACCATTGACGTCCAGCTCTCAAACAGTAACAAAGCAGAAGCAAAAACATGCCAAAAATCATGATTACATAACAGAGCAAGAATTCTACCCTGTGGCAGAACTAGTCCTGGAAACAATTTACATACACACCAGACTGTCTAAAGTGTGCCAAAACTAGCAAACATTAATATGTTATCTGTTTGTTATTTGTCTGTCTCATTCAGTCCAGTCAGATCCAGATCAGTTGGTGTTATTTCCGTATTGGGCTGTTGACCGCAACCAATGTAATGTGTATCTGTAGTTTAGGCAGGAGCATTCGACTTCTACAGATATCAATATCAATTCACGTCCAGTTAGCTTACTCAAAGGCAGTCGCAGATTTCGGATTACCACTTATGCATGACAAAAATATGAAAATATGTATAGCAGTTATAGTTGACTATTAACACATCTTTAAGTTTCCAGTACACCACTTACTACTATCTATATATCAAAGTACGTATGTACAAAGATCCTTGATATGTTTAGCAGTCTAATGTCTTTGTGACCGTTCCAGTAAGGTCATGTCACATCATACTATAGTGGTTGAGTTATTTGTCTGCTAGATATACAAGGGCTAGCAGATTTCCAATCTAAGAACTACTCAAATGCACTCACTGTATTCTTGCTTGAGTTTCAGATCCTTTCCAGTCAGCAATGCATCCTCAAAGTCCATGTACCTCAAATGCTTTGTCTTTGCTAGTCTCTCCTTCAGCATTTTATTGAATAATAAGACAACACTTCTAGAACCAATGACATTGATGAAAATTCCAGTGAGTAACAACAATTAACAGCAAGCTTGGATAGCATGTAACTTCAAAGTCAACAGCAACATAAAATAACAATTCAGTTATTCTGACCTTGTTGCTGCCAAAACTGGCACCACAGGATGAACAAACACCTTCAGCTTCTGTTTTATTCTGAGTTCTTTCAAAGCCACAACGTAGATGTTAATAACAGCAGCGATTGCTTCTTCCAATGTCTGCAGCAACACAAGCTTCAATGCAAAGTCAAAACACATCATTCTAGACTCCTCACCTCATACTTGCACATGGCCACAGCTGTTGTCAGTCCATCTCGACAATCAATCTCTCCAAAACAAAATATAATGGTTGAACCATTTGGTACTAAAAAACCAGTATGCATAAGCAACAAGAATTCTCCTACCATGTTAATTAAATCCCAATTTAACTGTGCACTCACCTCTTTTCATTGCATTGTAGAATGCAATTTTAGGATAAAATTTGCTTTCTGGTCTCAGATGCCATAGTTTAAGTCCTGTTGCAACAATAGGATGGATAACATGATGTCGTCCCTGGGGTATAAAATCAAAATGAGATACACTAAATGTTGCAGAAATACACAATGACACTGATGCAAAACTGACTTGGTAAGTGATACTTCTCCAGGCTGGAGATATTGCATGGCTCTCTCCTAAACAGAATATGTATGTACATGAACATATGCCACACAACTTATTTCAGCTGGTATGGCACAAACTAATTTAACTATGTACTACATATTTGATTACTTTAATTTTGAGCACAAAAACACGTGTATACATGCACGAGTGCATATGAGCGTGCATGAGTGTGCATGCACGCACGTGCACACACACACACACACACACACACACACACACACACACAGCACTATCTGTGTCTATATATAGTCTACATAGCATCATGGTAACATGTAGTAAGTAATCAGTACAGACTAGCTTCCTACCAGCAAAGTAGATAAATTCTGGCTTTTCATCTGAGCTACCAAATACATACATCCCAGGCACTTTTATCACCTTTCACAGATATAATTCAAAACATAACGAAACCAGAAAAATCAGCTCCCAACCTGACTGATGCAGCAGAAGTAAGCATTCTCATTTCTGATAGTACTTAGATGCAATTCTCTCCCACTATGAGCCATATCTAGTACAAATGTCAGCAACTGTCAATTAGCATTTCACATGGTAAGTATGCTGTATTACCTAGAACGCTGCACAATGGTTTAATCAGTTCCAATGCTCCACTGAAGTACAGGATTTTGACCAAAGTGAAGTAAAAGGCTACTAAATCTAACTGAATAACAACAAGCTCAATGAGACTAATGGCAACATTAAACTATTTTGATGTGTACAGAGTAACATAAAAATTCAAAAATCATGTAAAATACCTGCTCTGCAGAGTACGGATCTCTAGCTTTTGGGTCACTATGAGCAAAATTTTCTGGTACTTTGCCTTCATTAGCAACCACAGCTACAAAGGAAAATAATAGCACCTCAATACCACACTACCAAGTATACATCAGACAGATAAGGAAACAAACATACAAACAACAAACAATAAACAAACAAGCATATGCAAGTAAGAGACAAACAAGATAACAAAGAGTGTACATGATAAACATTTAGCAGTCAAGTAGAGCTTACTACTCATATACAATACGTCGATTTCTGGAATCAATGGCAAGAACCAACCACACTTCACCCCAGCAACAGCCATCTCGCTGTTCTTCACAGTAAACTGCCTAATAATCCAAAATAAGTCATATGTAAAATTAAAATAAACAAATTTCATACACCCAAATACCGAACAAATTTATATGCTTCTTCGTACTTCATCAACACCTAAAAAATTTTAATTCCTCATTAAATCTAAATTTGCTCAGGTACTTAAGATATGATTAAATACTGACTTGTAGTGTGTGGATGTACGCTAGCGCACATGATGTGTGAAATGGTTCTAGATCAAGGGCACGTTTTAACAGTAAGGCAGCTTCCTTGATTGCCCCGTGGTCTCGTATCTGTGTTGCAACATAAGCAAGAGCAGCAGCAGAGTCGACTGCAGTTTTCATCTCTCTATCATACAAAAACAAATAAAGACGAAATAGCAACCATTCACAGTGTCTGCTTTTGCTGTCCGTCATCTTGTACTATCTACTTACCTATCTGTTTATATCAATATCATTCTACATGCTCACATTCCGTTATGCAGTTACAGTTTATTGATCTGTTATGTAGTCTGTCTGTGAACCAGTTACTTCTGTGTCTCTGGTTGTCTGCGTGACTGTCTATCTATAATGTGAGCAGCAGTGTGTCTACATGACTGTACATAAAGAACTCTACAAAGGCAGATCTTTGCAATGCTGACACCTACTGATAAAGAAGATCAAGACCATGGTGTTCCACCACTTCCGTCATAAATGCATGAAACGGTTTGTCTTCTACACAAAACACCAGCAACATTTATTGTGACTCCAAACAATGCACCACCATTCTTACTTTGTTTTGGAGTCATCAAGCATACACAAATTGCCATTGCTTCCTTGGCCTGTATTTCACCCTTTTTATGTACAATACGAGCATATTCTAGCAGTCCTTCCACGTTCTCTTTCTTCCTTTGCAAGACTGCCTGTAGGAAGAAAGTAAATTTCAGCTTCACTGTAGTAATACAAACAATCCAAATTGTTTCTTACAGACAGCAAAGCTAATGCCTGGTCCTCATTGCCGGATACTCTTTGTGCTCGAGCTATGTGAACCTACATGTACAAAGATATCTTGATATTACAGCAACCTATAATAGCCAGTCTTAAGTAGCCAATCTATGTGGTAGACTAAAGCATTGCAACAAGCCATCAACATATATGCAATTTGCCAAATGAACATGAAAATAGAGAGGACAGACAAAAGACAGCATATAGAATGGGTAGGTGCAAACATGAACGAACAGACAAACACACAAACAGACAAGCAAACAGCAGCAACAAAACAAAGCATATCATCCCTGTTCAGCTAGCTGTTACACAATGATATCCTCACCTTGATTGCATCAATTTCGTCTGCTCCTGCACTCCTCAGTCTGTCAGCACAACAAGCAAAGACTTTCATAGCTTCTTCGATCTCACCACTTGCTAACAAATAGCTACCAAGTCTAAAAACCAATTCACACAATTACACACAGTCTCCACCAATTCACAACAGATAAATAAAACACAAAGTCTCAACTGTTTCAACAGCTCTGGATCGCTAGAATCACTAGCCGACGCCTGTTTCACGTACTTGACAGCCTCTTTGTATCTATTAGCATTTCCATATATACGAGCTGCAAAACAACATAATTAGAAAATAAGCCATAAGACATTATATCAAGTCCAACCAAGCTCAACACATGTCGTCTTGTGGCAGGGATAGACTTCTAGTATACTGTTAAAGACAATAACAGCCTCCTACAACATAAAAGAGCAAAAAGAGAGAGAGAACGTACGCATTTGTTCTTCATTATGGCCTACAAAATTTACCTTTGCATTGTCATCTGATATGAATTTATGAGCCAGCTGAATGGCATTGGCAATAACAAGCCCATCATCTTGATCGCTTTCATCTCTACAGAATCGGTTAGTTAGCTAGATTGTATAGTTTTGTAAATTACATTGTCTAGTACAGCAGCCTGTCAGCTGTTTACCTCTCTCTGCCTGTCATTTGTCTTTGCATCTCCACATCTGTGTGTCTATGTGTCTGTCCTCTTCTCACACACTTCATGTGTATTGCTACTGTTATGCTTCATGCCATGTTGTAGTTAATTAAATAAACTTATTACTAAGCACATTCATCAACAGATCTCTTTATGATATCTGCAATATCTGCATGCCAAATCTTCGTCTCCTGTCCCTGAGTTGTACACTTGCACTTTTCCTATATCAAAATGCTGTCCTCCCCATAACTGTCTGCTCCCTCTTTCTCAGGTTGTTCACATTCTTACTACTAACTTACACCTAACTACATTCATCTAGCTTTTACACTATAAAAATGTAACCATCCACAAAATCTTAACAACTCAAACATGCACTAACCTTACAGAACTAGGAAGTTGGAAACGCTGTGACAACGGTGCAGACTTCAATACATCCAGTAAGCTGCGTTTCTCAGCAGTCTTCTCATTATCAACACCATTAGAAACTGCTGCAGCATCTAAAGAATGGCCTGCAAAACAAACCAATAAATGACACAGAAAAAACACTTAAAAACAATGAACTAACTCGATAGTTTTGTCAATACATAAATATCTGCTTTGTCCTCAATGGCATCCCTTACAGATAATGAAAGATCCAAAAATTGCCTAATGCACAAAGTTTCTTTGAATAGGCCTTAATGAATTAGACACACTCAACTGCAAACAATTGCCAGTTTACGTCGAACTACTCAACTGACAAACCTTGATTCATCCACTAGCTGCACTGAAGTGCTGCTCATTGCACGAGACGGATATCGTTTGTTGTATGCATCCACAAACAGCTAAAACAAACAATTCACATACAGATTAACCCAATTTAAAAAGAAATTTACCAATTAATTTAATAAAAGGATAACTAAGTAACTAACTAACCAAAAGCTGCTACAATAATTGTCTGTTTCATGCCATATTTGTAACTGTGTGCGAGCATGTGGTTTTGTGCACAAATACATCGACTGAAGAAGAAATTCAAACCACTTTGACAATGTTAGCTGGCACAACAAACTCTCAACAGACAAACAAATGTACGTATTTGACAGGGACAGACAAATACAAACAAACATACATATACATACATACATACAGACAGACAGACAGGCAGACAGGTAAGCAGCTAGGTAGACAAACAGACAGACACTGCTGACAGACAGACAGACAGCCACATAAACATAAAGAGTTGTAGGTAGAACCAAGCCCTATTGGCTTGGGTAGTATTTAGTGTTTAGATGGTGTATAATAGTTCAATGTTTGAAAATATATGTATTGACAGACAGACAGACAGACACGGCTCTATTGAGGATGGGTTGCCCAATGTCCTTTGGATGTTGGCTGTCACACTGTAAATGTGGGAAAAGTTCTCGACAAAGACGGATGTCATCTTCTTAGTTGTAAACATGGAGAAGGCCCTATATGGCAGCATGATTCTGTGGTGAGTAGATGATCTGAATGCTTGTGTGAAGTAGCTAGGTCTGCACCACAGCAAAGAACCAAAAGACAGATATACAAACAATGATTGCAGACCCGATATCATAGTGTTTGACACTGATGAGGGATCGAACATTGATTTAATATTGCCTTTGTTCATCTGTGGAGCTCTGAAGCCTTTTTAATTGGCAGAAGAAGATGGCTTTGCGGCTTCAGTAAGGGAGGATCGAAAAAGAAGAAATATGCTAAGCTAGCCTTGTCTGTTGGAGGTACTACTAGTCCAACACTCATCCCGTTAGTCTTTGAACACTTTGGAAGATGGGGGCAAGAAGTAGAAAGATACCTGGATACTGTTGCATCCAGAGAAAGGAGAGACTGTGAAGGGAAGAGAAACCATTCTGAGTTTGTCTGCTACCAGAGGAAACGTATAGCTGTAATTGTGCAGAAAGCTAATGCCGGAATGATACTAGGAAAATTGAAGAGGATAACAGGAGGTCGGGAGATGGGGTTATGGGTGAAACGTATGGGATGTACAATGTAGTGTTCACTAAGTTTAGTTGTAGTTTATGGTAGTAAATTAATTAATTAAGACTGATGTAAATGGCATAGGCGGTTTTAGTCTTTTTAAGTTTGAGACAGAGACATTGTCACAAGGATTATTGTACATTTAGTGTTTGTAATTGTGCTTAAAATGTATTGAAATAAATGAAGACAGACAGACAACTGACAGACAGATTCTGAGAAAAAGTGTTTATCTCCATTAAATGAGCTATCGTGTCGTGTGTGTCTGCCTAGAGTTATAGGCTACAATGCAAGTACCTTCAAGACGTCTTCAACAGAGCCTTTGCTGTCTCTCCACCGACAAGCCATCGTCATTTCAGGCTCCACCTCGTAATGCACGTAGAAATCCATAGTTATACGCGATCTCAAGACGTCTTTCGGCCTCGCCTTCGGCCTGCAACCGTCAAAGCGCACAGCACGTGACAGAGCGACAGAGAAGATAGAGCATGCGCAGCCTCAAACGTTGAGGTGTTGAGAAGTGCATGCGGGGTGAATGAACATGCCGGTTGCACTACCGGCCTTCTGGAAGGTGGCAGCTGTCGTTGGATTAGTTGTTGGCAAAAAGGCTGGGATCTACGCGCTGGGCAGGGTTCGTGCGTCTCACAGTTCGCATTTGCGTCATCATCACGAGATCTATAAAGCTAGACATTGCTCATTTACAGGCGTACGGCTATCCAAGAGTGTACAGGAGGATATTAGAGTACAGCAAAATGTCAATCAGAGATCAAAATAGACGGAAAGGGCTGCAGCGAAGCGTCAAATACGTATTCCGATTGCCGAATAGATCACTGGGACCTCTAATCTGGTGTGTGACTCATGAGTGCGTCAGAATCCGCTCTGACTCATTTCTGTCGTTTGAATTGCAGGGGACAGAAGTACCAATCAAGAGGGCTGTAGATACATCAGACATCCGACGTAGAAAACAAGTGAACGAGATTTTTATGCAACTGATAGACGCGTGCAGCAGACCTACTGTAGTGCAATATTTGGTAGAGCAGAGGTGTTGTGTTCATGATTTAGAGAGCTTTCAAATGCATAGTGTACATAAATGAGACAAGCGCACTAAGCGTGACAAACAAGGTGATTGATTCAGCCATGGCTACAAACTTGCTGATAGGTACGCAGGAGAGAAAACTAATGCCTTAAGTCTCCATAGTCCCCAGATTAAACTAATCCTTTGCAGGCCGCAGACCCTGAAGGGAATGGGTATGTACTCATGGACAGGGACAAGCGCCCCGAACATGCAATGCAGTTTAAGTGCTGCCATGGTCACTTTAGAAAGGTGTAACGTGTCACTGCATGCATGAGTGCGGTTGGTACAGTGTTAAGTTAAGTGTACACCTCTGTTTCAAAGCCAACTATTGAACTCTTATTTTTGGACAGTCCCTGAGTTCAGTAGTACTGAAATTTGCATTTCCATTTGGAAAGAGGAAGAGGTTACAGTTGCATAGTAGACATGTAGCCTATGGATACATTCCAGCTATGTCCAGCTAAACCCATGCAGTTAGTACCTCATGCTGCAAGCTCGTTCTCCACATTATATTGTAGTGTTCAATCTGCATCTGCTCCCTTCTTTCCATGTGCTCTGCTTTTCTTATCTCCTCGTCTAGTAGTTGTGCTTTTATCTGGGTTAGATCGCTTTGATGGTCTTGTTGTTGTTTGCCGTTTGTTTGCACCAGATCCACGTTTCCCTCTTCCTCTGGTCATGCGACTTAAATTGATTCTAGCACTAGTCCTACCATTAGCACTTGCTCCCAATGACTCAGGCAATGTTCTGTCCTGTTTGCCGTCTTGCGAAAGACCTGCTGATTTCTTAGCAGCAATTTCAAAGTCACTGGAATCACTACTTGACTGAGAAGATGGAGCTATTTTGGCAATTGCTTGTTGAAGACGCTTGCTTTTGATTTTCCCTTTTTTAGGAGAAAGACGAGAAAAATAACAAGTAATGCTTGGCTGAATCTATTGCACAACCAGCTAAACACAATTACCACACACAAAATGTACATTCTAAAACCATTCACACCTCCATTTTGTTCAGTTGCTGCATGACCGGAAGAAGCAATTGATCAACTTGTTTCTTGGTCCAGTTGAATGAATTTGCTGCAAAGCTAAATTGATGTTTATAATACTGTAACATGTCTCTTGCTAGATGTTGCCATACTCTCTAAGGCTATCAAGATCAGGCATTGCCCATTGAAAGGGTTCCCTTGACTCATCAACTGTTGGAGCTACGTATGCCCGTCGAACTGCAGGGTCAGGAAATGACCGAGGGAGATCTAGCATTCGCTGTGACAGAAAATACAAAACTATAATCATTACAGAGACACAAAGCTAATATCTGCACAATAACATCACAAATTACTCTGTACACACATAACCTCTACTACGTATTTAGCTGAAATCTAATCGTCAGTTAATGTTCTAGTTTCAGTAGCTAGCCTGCCCTTTGTCCCTTGTTTGTTTTACACATCTTTTAAGGCTGTGCAACTCTTTAAAAGCTACATTATAGTAAAATATGTCCATAGATTCAAAGAAAATTAGAGTTGATTATGCTAGTCAATACAATTATTGAGGGTACAGTGTAGTAGTGCAAGCTGCTGCATGTTTACATTTCATAGCATTTTCATACTATGCATACCATAAGTTTCTCTAGTCTTGATTCTTTAGTTGCAATACCATGACCAGCATTGGCTTTCTCCCACCATTCCCTACAACATGAAAACAAATGTTGCCACAAGGAGGCACAAGCTGTATTTGCTAGCTTACTTGAAATTAACTAACCAATCATCAGTACCACTAAAATAGCTTAGTATTTCCATAGCAGCCACCGTGCCAACACCTGTCAAGAACCAATAGAAAACAATGCACCACCAACAATCAACTTCAATAACCTTGTATGCCAGGTGTATAATCACTCCCAAGAAGAAAAGCAAGATCAATCATCTTTTGTCGATCTAAACCTAACAACACCACATCTGTCCATAAGCATACAACAAAGCGGTAGTAGCAATCAATAAATTTAATTGATAATCAATAACTATTGCTCGCATTCATCTCTGTTTATCCATCTAATTTTTAATTCCAAAACTACTCCTGAACTCAGACAATAATAAGACTTCACATAATCTGGCATTTGGCAGTGACAGTCTTTCCTCACTGTAGTTTTGTCTATACCATTGCACGTGTGAAAGGATATTTACATTTGTCATTGTGCAGCTGTCTCTACCATTAAGTTGTCTGTTATCAAGTAAATGTTCTGTGAATTTGCAAGTTACCAATTTTACCAAGAACAGAATAGATGTCTTCAGTTCTGTAAACTTCAGCATATTTGTTCTGATTAAACAAGTTCTTGAACACTCGTTTCCCACCAACCAGAAAAATGTCACTGTCGTCTGTTATTGTTCCCTCTGTTTGTTCAGTCTCATCCAGCCATGCACACTGAGCTTCAGCTTCCATGGGAGCTTGTATGTAGGGAACACCAAACAAACGAAGCAGCTCCTGTAACAAAATTTTCATGTTAAAAGACTTGACAATGATGAAATCAAAAAATAGAAGCTGACCATGCCATCTGCATACATTTGATTGGTTACTTCAGCAGCATGCCGTTCATACTGAGCTTTCTCCTTTTGTAGTAACGTTTGTTCAACTGCCAAGCAGTCTTCCATGGCATCAATATCCTATGCATATAAGGCAATATGACCACCAGTTCATAGGTTTTGTTAGCGAAGCTGCTTGTGTTTTAAGAAGCGATGTGTTAATAGTTAATAGTAAATCATAAGTGTTGCTGTTGCAAGTCTGCCTGCTGCCTGTTTGTCCATCTGCCTGTCTCACTCACTCATTCATTCATTCATTCATTCATCAACTTATGCAAATTGCTGTGTATCACATTCACATGTAGTATTCCAAACATACGTTTGCTAGATCAATCTCTGTTGCAACATCCTGAATGTCTGTAACTCTGCTGTCATGGCACTCATGGTCCTGATCACTAAACAAGTCATCTTTTCTGTCAGCCATCTGCTCACTACAACTTGCTGGCTGTCCTAAACCAGCCTTGACAGCGACACTATTGGATGTCAAACTGTTGTCCACAACGTTTGTGTCCCTCTTCATACAAGTGTCACCCTTTTCAATGTCCCCTGTATTTCCTTCAGCAACATCAACCTTATTTTGAAACACTGAGAGAGGAAATAAGTTGCTAGCCATGACTACTCGTTCCTCAGTTGTGTTATGTTTTGCTTCATCATCATTGATGTCACTAGGAACATCAATAAACTCATCACTACTTGTTGAAGCATCACTATGACGTGATTGTGTGTTCTCTCCATCTTTAGTCACCACATGAAGCTGTTGATGTTCTCTGGCTGTGACAACATGCGCTTCACCACTACCGTGTCTGCTGGTAACAGAGGATGTCTCTTGCCTATCAGTTTCCACAGCAGAAATGAATTCCATTGAGACAGTTGCACTCTGTGCAGATAATTCGGATGTTACTGATATTTGCCTCTCTGTTCCAATTTCTACATTACATAGCCGAGAGTTGTCAAGTTCTGTGTTTTCTATGCATTGACTTACAGGCTCCTGGTGCAATAGAGGTCTCTCTTGTTGCAGACTGTCTGTCCTTTGGTTACTTTTTGTTTGAAAGTCTAATTTTCTTTTGGCCACAGTTTCTATATTATTTCTATCATCTTCTGCGACTGAGTTTAAAACTGTAATTGAATCATTTGTTTCTTCCTTTTGCACCAATTCAAATGCTCGATCAGACTCGGATTCAGGTTGTGACTCTTGTGACTCTTCTCTACTTGACATTCCACTTCCTTTGACAAGAATAAAATGAGCTAAATCTTCAGATACAACACGTTTGCTGATGATTTCCTCATCCCCTTGTCTACTGTTAGCAAACACCAAACTAGATGAAACTCTTGACTGACAAGAGTTCATCAACTTTCTCACTGCTTCAAGCTGCTGTGTTAACTTCCCACGATACAGCAACCTGTCCAGTTGAAAGTCAGAAAAGTTGTCTGATTCCTAACACAAAGATTACAATTAATTAAAATAATCTATTATTAAATAATTAACTAGTATATTAAACCTGAGGCATTTGTAAGTGTTGGTTCCAACGATTAACTTTGTAGTTGTTCTGAATGGCAATGATCAGTTCATGTTGTATCTCCAATGGAAGTGCTTTGAAGGAAGAAGAATTGACATCAATCCTGTTCAAGTCTTGCAAAGGTAGCTGTAAAACACACAGTGAGTGGTAATAAATAATTTCCTAATATATATATATATATATGTATGTATGTATGTATGCATATAGGATATTATATGCATACTGTAGAAAGCATATGTTAGTATAAACTGACAAACCAAAAAAATCAAGAATGACAATCTATCTATGCATATCAAGATCTTGGAAAATCTAATATTATCACCTCATTCATTAATTCATTTGGATCCACAGCCATCACCCCTTCATCAGAATCATTATTATTTGATCTGCATCATGTGAACACACTCATGACCTCGTCAATACTAAACATCACTTAAAATACGAGTCTTATAAGTCTACCAACTTGCCTTAATGGATCTTGCTCAACCGACGGAAGGGAAGGCAATTCAAACACATCTTTTCCCTTTGATGGTCTTTTTGATGTCAATGACACATTAGTTTTCTTTTTCCTGTCACTGCAAAGATAAATTCAGTGTTTCTTATTGAAGGACACATCTTAAGCTACGTCTGCTTGCCTTCCACTGGCTGTCTCCAATGCTTTACTTCTTACGTAATTCATCAACAACTTCTCTTGAACTCGTTGTTTCCCTCTGTAAGAATCACCTCGTCGTAATCGTCGTAGTGCCTACAATATTTTCGTGTCTATTTACCAAGCATTGGAAAGGCATCTAGATTCTCTGTTCCAGCTACAATTGCTGATGTTCTTTCTGATTACTTATTGCAATCTTAATTTGTCAAGACAGTATAAAACTAAAGCTAATGCCACAAGTTAAGATCGAATTTACTAAAATTACAGTACAATACAAATTAAGATCAAATTAAAAGCAATTGATATCAAGTCAGAATTGATTAGATAGCTCATTGACGGTGTATATTTTCTGACGCTTTGCATAACGTCACTAGAAACTGTATAAAAAGATCTGATCATAGATGGAAATATTTGCTCAGACCAGTACATCACATGCACACGCTATCTAAGTTTAGATAGACATGATTAAAAGTCTAGTACGTTACCTTTCCTACAAACATTAACCTTGATGTCTGTCTGTTCTGTGTTTGTCACTCACCATTGTCTGTTGCTTCAAGGCTGGAACTCCACCGTCGAACACAAAAACAGGCTTAATACGAAAGAATAGCAGCTTACAAATGCGATTGAAAAGACCGATCAGATGACCATTATTCACAGGTGTACCATCACTGCCCACCATTCCGTGCACAAACTGATGCAGCCAAAGGCTGATGTCTAGCACGTACCATTGACCAACAACAGTAAACAGATACCCAATAATTATTCTTACCAACAGCAAGTACTTTGCCTTCGAGAGACTCTAAAGTAGTAGATTGTCCAGCGGACTCCAAGAGCTGCCACAAACCGTGCACACCCATATCGTAAGTTAAAGCGCGCTACAAGGCGAAAGCCGAAAACAGAGCCGGCTAGCGCACAATGTCTTCCGGTACAAGTGCGTTAGCAAGCGAACCTATGTGACTGCGTTACGACACCGTATCAACAAACTTGAAAGCCGTATGGCTCTGCGTATCAAGCTAGCCTCGAAGTTCCAGACCGTCGCCCAAAAGAAATCTACAGCTTGGTTTGAGTCGAAATCCGTCTGTCTGTCAACACAAGCATCACTAGATCTAAAAATTTTTAGACGCCACTGCAAGTTGTAAGTGTCCACAAGGTGTCGCAAAAACAGAAAAGGACTATATTTTAATTAAGAAATTTACACACACACACACACACACACACACACACACACACACACACACAACACACACACACACACACACACACAACACACACACACACACACACACACACACACACACACACACACACACACACACACACACACACACAATATTGCTTGCCTAGCTATGATATTACATGCATACGACTTACCTAGCGTGTACAGTAAACGATTGTGTAAAGTCGCATAGCATGCAGAACAACTAGACTGACTCAGACTGCAAGGCTCATTCTTACTGCATGCTGTAAGTAATAAATTACTTTAGTATCTAGATTAAGTTAATTAATTTGAAGCTGAGTGTGACTCTAGCAAAAAAATCTACTGCTTTCACGCCTACCTCATGATCATGTGCAAATTTGACAACCATCTGTGTTTGTACATGTTTGAAGTCGATCTACGGTTGTAGAACATGCCTACGTGCACGTGTGTGTGTGTGGTAGCTACGTTGCCTGTCATGATCGGATGTTGCTAAAGACAGTACAGTCTACAGGAAAGAGCCGGTTAGACGTGCAATCCGCCCTCTGGATGACCTCCAAGTCGAACACTCATCCGGGTCTCACCAGACAGCTGGATTACAGTAGGCGAAGTTCGAACTCAATATGACTGCACTGGAGGCTTCAAGCGATGTCAGAATTGTGATAAAGAAAGGCTTTCTAAGCAAGTCCTCACGTGGTGTAAGCTAGCTACTGTTTAGTAGTTTTCCATGCCTAGAGCTAACCGCATGTCGTGTGTAAGCTGGATTGCAATAAGGCACGCACTTACCGCATTTGGGGCTGTTAGCATAATATCTAAGTTTTCTTTCAGTGTTGTGGGTGGGTCAATGTACTAATCGGTTTTGTGTGTATCTAGACAAGTTTGATGGGGAACCACTACTGGAGGTCGCGGTTTTTCTCACTGGAAGCTCGCTATCCTTGCAACGCAGTACCGGGACCAGGTAAGATATCGCAGATTGCACTCACGTTGAAGTCGTTAGGATCTACATGCTGAATGAATGACGGGGCGATTGTGGTTTGCCATGCTGGTCCACTACACGTTTACTTACACGTTTACTAGACGGACAGCCATGACGTAGTGCAGACGAACATGTGACAATTTTGTATTGGTTTGTACTTTCGTGTTTTGAAGGAAACACCTTAATTAAATTATTTAACTTGAATTTTTGGTACAGTAATGTCTGTTCTTCAAATTGATGTTAACTTATTATCAGCCTGGTTCAGAGACAATTTGATGATGCTAAATGGAAAGAAATCGAAATTGGTTCTATTTTGAAAATTTCGTGATACAATTGATCGTTCTTCTTTATTAATTACTGTGGATGACGTTGCTCTCAAACCAGTAGACTCTGCAAAATATCTGGGTGTTATTTTCGATCACCATCTGAATTGGCGTCCCCATTTGAGTTCCGCTGTGAAGGAAAGTTGCGCGAAAATTAGGCGTTTTATACAGGTCATTCAAATTACTCAATGTTCCTGCTCGTGTGGCGTTTGTGCGATCGATTATTCAACTGGATTTTGACTACTGTTCTTCTATTTGGAATGATGGTTCTGCTGGTATTTCGGCTAAGCTTCAGAGAATTGAAAGAGATGTCTACGAGTCCTCGATGGTCGTCATGGTAGGGAGGCTATTGGTGATATTTCACCTATACTTGCAAAAATGGCCTGAGCACCTGCAAGACACGTCTGCTTTCTACTTAGGATCTCTAGCTCATCGCTGTTTCTATTCGCTGGCTCCCAGCAAAATTTGTTTTTGATTCGAGAAGGCAGACATTAGCAGCATGTATGACACGCGTCTCTCAGCGTCAGTAGTCATCCTCTCATGGTCGCACACTGAAGCCCTGCGCCGTACCTTCTTCTATCGGGCCCAGTGTTTCTGGAACTCGCTCCTTTCCTCATTGAGAACAATTTCAAATAGAGTAGTGTTTAGATATCGCCTAAGGAAATATATCTGTATGCTTGATTAGATTTAGCGTAGTTAATAGTGTAAATAGTTTCTTGTAAGCACGGTTTTCGGAAGATCGGCCACTGTGTCGAGGGATTCCCGTCGTAAAATAAAGTCTCAATCAATCAATCAAAAATGCACACTACATCTAACTAGCACATCAGGGACGTTTAGCTATGTAATAACTATGTAATGAGCCTTAGGGTGTATGTAGTTTGTAATTGTCACGTGACTGAGCTATTTGCTTTAAAAATTAAGCATTTCCGGTGTGAGTAGCTGTGATTGTATGCTTAGTAGGTGTGTGTGTGTGTGTGTGTGTGTGTGTGTGTGTGTGTGTGCACGCGCGCACTGTAGCTATGTGTGTGACTACAAAAAAGCAATCATTTTCCCCAACTCACTAAAATTGTAAGCGATAACCAAGACGACATGCCCCCTAGGTCTTAAATTCGATGATACCAGACAGTTTTAGCTGGCCACCTGTACAGTTGAGTTGATTGGTTTGATGTCTTCCTGTTGCAGAGCATCTTTCATTTCTGTACACCATCAAACATTCAGAACTTAAACAAATTGATCTGCAAAACTGCACTCCGGATGATGTTGAAGTGGTAACAGAAGAGGAGTGTCAAGAATCAAGAGACACAAGAATTAGAAAAAGAGAACACTTGTTTGCTATCAATGGCGTGGAAGAAGGAAAAGGCCCCAGGAGATACTACCTGGAAGCAATCAATCACGAAGACATGATGTCATGGGTATGTAGGCTGAAGGAGTACCTTTCGAGAGGTATGCTAATTTTCACTATGTTCTAAAATTAGTCAGTAGTGGTCTGATGCACTGCATCTTGTGCCATACCAGAGCTCCGTTGTGGTTTCTAGTGTATATGCCCTTTTGTATTGTAGATCAATCATTTGCTGTGTATGTTGAACCAAATCAGGGCATACAAGCAGGCAATGCCTTGCTCACCTTTCGAGACAACTGCCTGGTTCTGCTAAGTGTGCTTGGCAATTTTCCACTGGGAGTGTGGCAACTGATAAAGCTGGTCTCGTTTGGTCTTGAAGGGCAAACATTGTGGTTTAACACTGAGCAAACAAGACCACCAACAACTTTGCAAGAAATCAAGAACCTTACACTGTCTGACGTGGAAGACTACATCACTTTAGTAGTTGAATCTCAACATACAGGGCCGAGAATCATAAACAAATTGATTCAACTGATTCAAGACGGAATGAACAGAGCTGTGGTGATTAAGCGGGGACCAGGAATGGCATACACTGTAAAGGATGATAGAAGCAAGTTGGAAACATCTCAGATGGAAGCAAGTGAAGGAGCAAGTCACACGCAGTTAAAAATTCCAAAGCCAGTATACAGTAGGTGCTCTACAAGTGCTCCTACTTCTCCTTCGTTGGCTCATAAGAAGATGACATGTTTTGAGTGTGGAGACACTGTTGTACCATACCATGTAACCAATTTGTTAGTTAGAAGCAGGGCTTTGGACGACGAAATTGATCAGCAAATCAATAAGAGAATAGGTGTACAAAAGAAAATTCAACAGAAAAAGGCTGCATCATTGCCACGGCTAAGGAGAAAAGTTTCTCAAGTTTACTTCAGCAAGACAAGTAAAGCTGACACTGCTAGATTTGTTAGAAGACAAACAGGTATATACAATGCTGACCAAAAGAAAGGAGAGAGTACAGCAAATGATGATAGTGATGTTGAAGATGATGACTATGACGACGAAGATGATGATGATGATGATGATGATGATTATGATGATTATGATGATAATAGACAAGCAAGAGAGACAGAGGAGGAAGACACAGATAATGATAAACATGAAAGAGAAAATGATGTCAAAGCAACACTACCAAGTAGCAGTGAGCATAGACAGTCCGTAGACTCTTCACTATCTCGGAAAATCAGCAGCTGCAGCAGTGAAGATTACACTCCAATGGCCCTAGTCCTTGATAATTTTGACAGCCCGCTGTCACATCCAGAAGAGGAAGACGCATCTAGTGAAAGCGATGAATACGTTAATATGAGCTTTGAAAGATCACCTAGTGCAAATGATAAAGAATACACAATGGATGAAATTAGAAATGGAATATCACAATGACCTCTTCTCAATGTTTAAGAGTTGCTGATACAGGAAAATTGAGTGGCATTTCCATTTGTCCATACATCAATTGTATATAACCATATTTAGTAATCAAGTAGCACCAACATGAGCAAAGAAGATACTTCTCCATATCTACATGTAGTATTGGTACTAACTACCGGTATTGGCACTGACTAGCACAGCTTACAGCTTCTAACGTACGTATAATTGTATATTCAATGATGGTACAGTGGCAATTCAGTAGAAAGAGGTCCAAATACATCATCCTGTTTGAACAGTCTGCAGCCAAGGTGGATCTGATCAGTAATTTTAAATGATCATGTGACCAAGGGTAGCCCAGTGTTGTTGTAAATTTGCAGTGTACATGCACACATTACAGAATATGTACTTGCAGAGTAGTTTATTCAAAACTAGTAGAACTGGTTGGCTTTCTTTCTTGCTTCTATTTGACCTACTAAAAGAGGACAATTCTTAAGACTTCCATTCATTTCCCCTCTCTCCAAAGTTCACTGTCCGTATTGAATTCTGACCCAATCATCTTTGTCTGTCTGACAATCGTACTCCTCAAACACAGTGGCAATAATAACAAATGAATGGTAATGAAACGTATGCAAGTCCCCAACTCCATGAAATGCAACTGTAGTGTCATACAATAATACTACAGCATGTCACAAGCTAACTAGTTCAGACTACATCAAATACACACCACAGTGAAACCCACTAATACCATTCAATAATCGAGACTCATAAGTAACGCAACAGCTCGTTTGATCCAATGGTCAGCTGAGAATGATCCTACCTTCAGATCGACTGACACTATGTAGGATGCCCAGCCACTTGTACCACAGCGGTTAGAATAATAGTAACATGGACATGAGTAGACACCTTTACCGCCTTTCTTCTTGTTCTCAACTGGTTTGAAATGTATAGATGGTACAGGACACACAAGCTCCATCGGCTTCGCCTCAACCAAAACACTCCCCTTCTTATCCCAACCTGCACCTTCGAGATACAGACCTCGTACCCAAACACCATCCTAACAACAGATACATCAACCTACATACATACATACATACATACATACATACATATATATATATATATATATATATATATATATATATATATATATATATATATATAATATAGTTTTGCCATATATGCTCTTTCGTTACTGTAATGTGTGGTTGAGTGTTATTATGATTAAAGATGTGTGTGTGTGTGTGTGTGTGTGTGTGTGTGTGTGTGTGTGTGTGTGTGTGTGTGTGTGTGTGTGTGTGTGTGTGTGTATAAAAGGATGCTCGAGAATATGAATCAGAATCATGTAGACATCTGTCAAAGTGTAGTGAGTACTGTTGTTGTCCACAATCCAAATAACTCTCAAATGATGTCTTTTGTTCATTTAGTTTGTTTGCATGTCAACAACAACTAGAGAAACAGCCAAAACCAATTACTTACCTTTGGAGGTCCAGTGATATTACTATCATCTAGGGGTGATACATGAAAGTCCCATGACAAATTGTCGACGGATACCTGCACGTATAACACTCATTTATAAACAATTGTCTCAAAATATCTAACAGTTTGCACGATACGTTGTTTTCTCTTGCAGCCTTCTGCATTACTGCAGTCAGGAAACCACTAGGAAACGCAAAGCCAGACAACCAAAAGATGTGCGGTGGCCGAGTCGTCTTTGCCCATTCTGCAAACTGTTCGACACGGTGCTGTAAATCTCTCGTCCAAGGACCCAAAGCTTTCAAAGATGGATAAGTCTAGGAAAAGAAATCAATAACAATAGCAACAACAACAACAACAACAACAACAACAAAATCAACAACTTTCTTCCTCAGTAGTGGCAAACAAGACAACACATAAGATAAGTGAAACAGTGCCGTCGTACCTTCGCCCACATGGGAGGAACACGAGCATCATGAATACATGAAAATGTCTCCTCTAGCTCTGATGACATCACAACCAGACCTTTGATTGCCTTTTCTAGTTCAACAAGAGAGAGGCGGATGGTAACAATCAATGCATTGTAGCGTTCGATCTGTGACATAGCACTTAAATAGACAACGTTTTTGCAATAAGCAAAACAGTAACCTCTTGTAAAAGGACAACATTTAGAGGTGATGGATCATCAGCCAAAAGCTTAGCTGTCTGCTCGTAATCGATTTCCTCAGGCAGCTTACTTTGGACCTCAGCAGCAAGTTCAAGAACCTACACAGCGAATTAATGGACACCTTTTGGTTAGCATATCTAATCAAATCATATGCTTTCACTAACTGTCTCTGCCTTGTCTATAATTTGTCTGTTTAACAGCTTCTAATTGCTCTTGCAACTGCTATCATTGTCTACCCTGTTTGTCTCAGTAAACCTGACATTGCCATACTGCACTGTACCTTATCTTCACTGCTTGCTCCTTCAGCCACCGTGATCTGAGGTTGAAGAGACAATAACGTCTCAAAGAGTTCTCTAGTTTCTCTTATCTGGCTGGCGATGTCAGCATTGGGATGCTGTCCAAATGCTTCAGGATGATCAATGTTCGGCAGTTGATGAATGTAGTCCTGATTTATACAACAACTACAATCACTACATGCAAGAAAAGGCAATGAGGCACAGTTACCCTGTAGAAGTTGAGAGGGCCATCTCTTGGAATATAGTAAGTTGGAAGGGATGAAAGTCTGAAACAACGGTTATTTAATATATAGTGCTTGTATGATTGGGGTCGACCGCAGAACAGCAGAGCAGTTGGTTAGGTACTACATTCAATTCTATTTGCTATGTGATGGATATGATTAGCATATACGTACTTGTAGAAGGAACTATTGAGAGCTGCTTCACAAAACAATTCATTCATGTATGTTGACAAAAGCCTTCGATCTAAATCATCAGTCACATGACCGCCGTAGTTTACTGAAGCAATCTGAACAGATGACAATACGTTTAGACTACTATATATTTGCTGTTGACTGTACCTACCAAAAACCTCAGTCCTTCCCACTGAGTCTCCTCATACTCATCAAGATAGAGGCTGAGTAAATTCTCAGAAACCTAAAATCCACAGATGTCAACGCATAGACTGCACGAGACATGCATTGTTGACACACCTCAAAATCAGAGTCATTGAAACCATACATGACGTTCCATCCTAACATGCCGAATTTGCGGCGTTCAATGAGCACGCTGTGAAAAAATGCCAACGAAAACAGCAGCTTCTTGTATTTCTCTGGTTTGCGACATTTTTCAAATTGTTCTTCGGTCACCAACTGGTACATTCGTTTCATGTTCGCTTTCAAACCCTACAAAACGATTAGTCAGATTACAACGTGATGGTCGGAGTGAAAGATGCAAGATGAAACCTTTGGTGGTTCTGTTGTCATCTTAATTCCCGCCTGTAGAATTGAGATGGGAAAGTCTGGATGTGGACTGCTACTGAGCCACAGTCGAAAGTCTCTATGAAGTCCAACTCCCTCACTTTGTCCAGTTCCCCCATCTTTTATCCCTCTTGTCTATCAAGACAAACAAATGACGACATGGCAAGATACCAAAATATCAAAACACAAAACACAACTGAGATGATGTCATTCAGTTAAATTACAACATGGATGCATCTCTCCTGTATTGGGCTGTATGCATAGTCCAAGAAAAAAGCAATGTAATGATTATTGTATGCACAAAATGCGAAGAAAGTTAGAGTTTAACAGTACATTGATATGTAGAGTGTGTTGTGCAACAGTTAACGTGCAAAAATGCAGCAGTCAAACCTGCAGTTCTTCAATGAGTTTGTCCAAAGTAGGCATCCAGCTAAGCGAGAGATGGCAATTAGCCAAGAAAATCCATCTACCTTTGTCGACTCCAGTCTTGAACAATTTAGTGGCCAATGGTGCCTGACCTTGTCCAAGTGACAAAACACTGAAACGGTCAGTCATATCTGACTGTTCAGCCAACTGTAGCAATGCCGAAGTAGGATCCTGTAAGCAACATACATGAAACAAAGACGCTGTCTTAATATTTTCATCCACACAATTGCAACGACAAGAACATGCAATACAGATTAAGGTGCTTACAACTCCCGGTGAGAGAACGAAGATCAGCGGTGTCTTGCAGTTAGAATCGTCTACAACTGACTTCATATCGAGCACTGGTGGTTCAACAAATTTCGGACCCAGATTGTTCACAATAAATGAAGTAGCACAGAACTGGACACGATCCGAGCGGAGAGACCGTACAATGAGCATTCGCTGTAGTTCATTCAGTGAGTTCTCCCAATCACCAGGAAGTGTGGCCATCTCAGGGTCAGCTGTCCTGTACCAAGCACTCCACCCTCTGCCATTCTGCTCAAACGAGTTTGTGAGCCCCTGGAAACTCGAAAGTTTGTCAAGTTCGGTGACATTATCCCAACATGCCTCAGGCAACCAGCTGCCACAGGGATTATCCATCTGCGTTTCCCGATCAAGCACCTGTTATTGCAAAATACAATAATTTCAAATTGAATTTCTATTTATTGTTCAAACAAATTATCCTACAATTCCTCCTCGCAGAAAGAAGTTGTATTCCTCCATGTTCAATTTGCCTGCTCCTTCCAGAATCTTTGCACACATTTGGAAGGAAAAGAGCAGTTTGTGACGTTCAAACAGACCCCGGCATGTGTACCTAAACGTACAATGCTTGCAAATGTTGGCACACGCACAACACAATTTATCCTGGCTGCTAAATGGATATAGAAGAATCTGACGTACCTGCATGCAAGTACAGACGCCACTAAATGCAATGAAAATGACTGAAAAGTGTGAATGACTTCTATAGTACAAACCGTACACTCGCAACCTTATGGTATCAGCGTAGTCATGTATGTGTTATCAACCCAAACCCATACAGCATTGCCCTAAACACTGAATTCACTAAGTATTCAAGGTTTCCATACCTGTAAACCGCATAGGTGTGGTAGTCATTTAGCGATTTGATTCTCTCCTCCAATTTGGTGCTCTTCTGACTCTTGTCTATCGACATTACAAACAAATCAATGTAGGCATCGAGAGAGAATTGGTACATTGGATCGATGCGTCCCATATCATTCAAGACAAAAAACAAAATAGAAGCACGCTGTGCGCAAGACCGATATCCCTCCCTAGCGACGTCAATCTTTGCTTCTGTCTGCTCACTAACTTGCAGCTGTTCGGCCACTTCAAGAGCTGTGGTTTTTGAAGATTGAAGAGTTTCGACTAGCTTTTCATCATCCAGTAAGGATCCTTGTGCAGTACTGAGGAGGAGGAGAATCTCGTCTTCAAGCTCTTCGAGTCTTCTTTTCCCACTAGCAATGTTTACTACTAACTCACTCTTCTTCTCTTCCAAATCAGGCCTTTCCTTGCGAACAACGATACCTAAAAGCTGAGCCTCAAGACCTTGCTCTTTAACAGCAAAATTGACGATTGTTGTCTTAGTGGAGGTCTCTGGAGTATAGTGAGGATTACTCAATTTGGTTGTAATGTAAAATTTGAATTCAGGATTATATTCCACTTCCTTATCACCCATGCGAATAAGAAGGCGTCCACCAACTTTGACAAACGATTTGTTGAGGACAGGAGCTAAAGATGGATCAAGTTCCTCCTGAACATTTTGCAGAAGCACAGGAGTGCCAAACTGAACTGCATTCTCCAAAGTGCGAAGGAAGTCTGGTTGCTGAAGATCGATAATCTTCAGACTCTTGTCGCTGTTCATGTTTTTCACCCATTTTATAGCCTGTCCCTGAGGGTCTACCATAAGTGGCCATCGACTACCTCTGGTGACAATCACTCCATTCTCAGTTGAAAATGCATCAGAAGGCAGCCCTTGAATGTTCCATTCACGAACCGTTGTAGGACGAGACAGAAAAGAGGAAAAACTAAATTCTGGATTGCAAGGGACGTTTAGTTCGCGTACTTGTTGTAGCCACGTCTTCTGAACCAGCTGATCTCGATAATTGCTGAGAAATGGACCGATGTATGAGAGACAAGCCGATGCAATGAGACAGTCACCAACCAGATAACCAATCTGTTCTTCGAGCTCTCCAACACTCACTTCCCACCGATCCCTCTCACCAGCCAATCCAGATACGAGTTTACCAGCACGATCCAACTTTAACTCTGTCTCTGCTGCTTTCTGTCTCAGTTGATCCTTTTGAGCCAACTTCTCGTCATATTGTTTCTTGAGCTCTTCGATCTTGTCTTGCACCTCCTGCAATTTAGCCTTCGCTTCAGCCAACAAATTTTGTGCCTTCTCCAGCTTCTTAGTAGCAGCTGCTAGTCTCTACATCATACACAAATACCAAAGATAGCAATGATATCATAACAAGAATAATAACCAAAAGAAACAACAAAACCTCGCGCTTGGGCTGCACAACTCTGAATATCCGACCATACACCTCCATTGCCTTTACCCACAAGCTCAAAGAGCGTGCTGCAAATGACACTCGTCCAATAATGTCGGGTTGAAAGTCTGACTGTGCCGTATATCCTCCAACTTTCTTCAGCATGCGATCAGACATGTTATCTTTATCAAAGTTAATCAACTGTTTGATGAAGTTGGGATCACCCAGCTGGCGTTTCGCTTCTGCCCAAGTTGGTTCAGCTCCTCGAAGAATCATTACAGCTTGCAATACACGACCGACAAGTTCAGGAGGGTTGCCGTATGATTTGATTTCAGTCAAATCCTTCTTGTTCAATGCCTCAAGTGCCTAAAAAGACAGCAATAAGTAGTCTTCACTAGTAAACTGATTTCACTACGTTTAATGAGCTTAGAATTTCAACATACTTTGACTGCTTCTTCAAGAGCAGGAAGAGCTGCCTCCAGATCTTTCTGTGCGTTATCTGCAATCTTCTTGCATTCAGTTTCTTCCTCTGCGATCTTCTCACTTCGTGCACCAACAGACTGATAGAGAACATCCATTCAATAAACAATCGAACGACTACACTGATTGCAAATGTCCTTCAATGTACCTTTTGCTGCTCATCTGCTTCTCGTTTCTGCTGTACAATAACCACTAGGTATTCTTCGCATTGTTTCTGGTATTCTGCCACCTTGATTTTAGCCTCTTGCAATTCGACAGACATTGCCTCGACTTTCTCTCTCGTTTCAACCAGTTTGGAGAGGCCGTTCTTCAGCTTGTTAGCAGCATCGCCAAGTTCCTTTCGCTTCTCTTCAAGTAGCCTACACCAAGTTAAAGTAATCAAAACATGCAAGTAGAATCCAAACGGTTTGAGTAGTTCATCTGCTTTAGTTCATCAGTCAGTTTCATGCAAGCTGTGTGTGAAGCAGATTTCCCATGCAGTGTCACTTCACTATCCTCCTTCGTATCATTCCTGCCACTCCTTTTTCGTTCAACTATGCCTCTCAAATCTACGCAACAGTAGATCTAGACCCATTCTGCACATCAGTCTGTCTCGTTAACTCATCAACTCACTGTCAGTATTACTAGTACACCAAATCTCCAAGTAAGTACATTAACATATATATTTTATTTTAACTTCAACATCCACCAGACCTCTTGTATCCTGATACTAATTCCAAGTAGTTTGTTGGTGTTACATAGTTGTAACGTTTCATTTCCAGCAGCATGTCATTTGAAACTGATATTACTGAACTATGTACGGTAACAAAAATCTGAGCCAAATTCTTCTTCAACTAAAGCAAGAAAAAATGTCACACACACACAAACACACACACACACACACACACACACACACACACACACACACACACACACACACACGTGCACACACACACACACACAGAAACCAAACAACAACCACCAATAGTTAAATAAAATGGCAGACAAACCTCTATGGCATCATCTCCCTTCCCAACATTTACATCTTCCAAATAACGTTCTGCTACTTCCATAAGAGCATCTTTAGGCCATTTACTAAACCAGTCAATAGTCGTGCAGTTCACAAATGCGGGATACTGACGAATGCGATTGCTGTACAAACAGACAAACAAACGGCAATGCAGATACTTCTGACGTTTGCCAATAATAGAGACGTGTACCGAAATGGCTCCCCGACAGGGCTCATACAAAGAATGACGTGTAGATTGTTTCTGACACGGTCAATAAAATAGGCAAACACCAGATCAGGTACATCAACAATACCGTCTCGTTTAGCGTCATCGGAAAGAGCAGAACGAACCTAAAACACATCCCAGCAATAATACAGACATGCCAGAACAAACATGTTTCACGTTCATGTACAACTCATGTACACACTAGTGACAGCAGACAGAGTAAACTAAGTGTCACACAATAAACTAGAAAGACTAACACTATACAACAACCTAGATAGACTAACACTATAGAAAGTAGAATAGAACAGAAATGCAGGTAGAACCAAACAAAATATTAGAACACAAATACCTTACAATAAACATGAGATACTGGTATCTTCCTCACCTCTTCAAATTCTTCAGGCTTGTACAGATTTGGCACTTCTCCACTGCTTAGAATATTGTTGATATCCTCAAGGAAACTCTCCTCAACCACCTGCGTGTCAGTGAACAAAAAGGTAGTCGGCTTGTTCTCAACACCGGCAATATAATACAACTTTTTCAGATCTGCAAGAAACAGGCCATTGAGACATCACAGTAACAACTAGGTAATTTCCTCATGTAGTCACACCTTCTCTAAATTCTGTCCTCCGGTAGTGGCGGGAGATCTCAATTTGAAAGACTTTGTATTCCAGTATGTAAGCAGACAAACGAGAGAGGCTCTGCCGTCCGCTGCCACCAATGCCGACAAGCAACATGTTGCCTCGCGGCTGGCGTATCACACGAACAACACGACACACTAAACAATAAATAACAACTAATTCGAAGTAATTCTAGCATCGTATATTTGTAGAAATAATGCACCGATCAAAACAGACGCTAGCCAGTTTAAGTCTGTGCGTTTCCACTAGCACTGGTATAGCAAGTAGTTTAAGCTAATCTGGTTTAAGGATTGGCCTGTTTCCACCTGCACTAAACCAGTTATATTCTCAACCTAAACCGCTTTCTTAAACCTACTTTGTAGTAGGTTTAACGAAGTGGTTTAGGTTTAACCACGTGACAGTAGCGCATTTGCTTAGATGGCTTCTCGACAACACCGTTTTGATGATATTGACTATTTTGCTGGTATAGGATTGCCTTGAAAGATGTAAGGGTTGTTTACTAAAGGAGAGAGAAGATGCTGTCCTTGGTCATTGTCATGCAAATTCCTAGTAGTAGATGCTGAATCATGTGACAACCAACAGTTGCTCTGACTCAGCGACAGAGCAGCCTAATACTTCAAAACAAGTCTACAACAGTGTTCCTTTGTTTTACACATCCCTGATGTGCAAGTTTCTAGTGAAAACAGTCGTTTTCTTGAACTGGTTTAGTTTTCAAACGCGTTTAAGCTAAACTACTTTAAGGTGCAGCTAATGAAAACACGGCCTAAGTGTACCAATAAAAAATAATTGTTACACAATAAATTCTCTGTCTACTGTGATACAAAGTTGTGATAAATCTGTGTGTCGTACTCAATAAATTATGTACGAAAGCATAGACCCACCGTGTTCAATGGCGTCCCTGAATAGCACTAGATCCATTGCAATGATGCCTGGAGTATTGTTATAGTCTTCCAGCGAGTTCTCCATAAATGTTTTGAGTTGTTTCAAATCGGCGATGTCTTCATATACGGGATTGTCAGCTCGCAAGAAGTCTCCAAATATCGGAGACTGTTTGTTGGGACACAGATTGTAAAACGAGACGTCAAACAGAGTGCCCAGCTTTTCGTTCAGCATATCTTTAAATGCAGATGAATCTCTTTCATCAACGAGTCGATCTGAGAAGACGCGAAAGCATTCGTGAACCCACAAACGAGTCATTGCAGCTTTAGTGTCGTGGTAGTCTTTATGTGCTCGAAGAAGACCTTGGAAGACCTTCGAAATGTCTCGGAGGTTGAATAGGTAGTGAATCTTGGTGGGTGTAGGAAGCATGCGTGTTGAGATCATATCATATATTTCAACGGTTGCTTGCGTCATCACGTCGCCTATTGGTTTGACGTCTTCCTCAAAGTCCTGAAGCTTCTGATTGATCATAGTTCCAAATATTCGTCTAATCTGGCTCTCGTGAGGAAAAGTCATGTTGATAAGATTAAACCGACTCTGAAATGGCCTTGATATAACCTGCCTACCGCCACCAGGAGGACCCATGGCAGCTAATAAAAACATGTCCCGAATTTCCTTCTTTATTTGCTTCTGCCGATCATACCAGAAACCGTAATCGAGCCACATTCGTAGTAATTCAAGAGGCGGTTGTGACCCAAATGTGTCTTTCGCTGGCATGTTGAAATCGTCCAAGAACGCTATCAATTTCTTTCCACCGACCGGAACAAAAACACCTTTAGTTCGCTTCTCCACCTTGCTTTCAATAATTTCCTGTACATTTATCGATGATGTCTGAGCAGACATATTGATCATTACAACACCGTACGCTCTCGTGTCCAGCTTTGACAAAACATTCTGGGCAACAGATGTCTTGCCAGTTCCAACTGGTCCAACAAGAAGTACCGGTCTCCCAGCACTGATGAGATTGTAGACAATAAAATCATAGCGAACAGTGTCAACCGTCGGTACCATAATTTTGTAAAATGGTAAGGCAGAGTTGTAGCGCCATCCGGATCGCAGCTTCTCCTCCCATAAAGACCAGCCCTTTTGTTTTACATCAACGTAATACTCATAAACAGTATCTTTGCTGGGAAATTGGCCTTCTAGTTCTCGAACATAGTTGTCCATCTTCTTACGACTCTGCTCATCAACTGACGCACAAACTGACCAGATCATTGAAAAAAGGAACCATAACTCAGCTATACGGAGATAGTTCTCTGGATCATCAGGGTTCACCTAACAGCACAAAGATTCTTACACAAAAAAAAACAGCACAACTGATTAACATAACCATGGAATAGGACAGTGATTATAAAATGAGTGTTTAAAACAAACATACCCCATTCTCTGGAGTTGCTAATGAGTCAAACAGCGTGCATAGTGAGACAACTGAGTTGAGTTGTGATGTAGGGACCAACTCCTTGCACGATTTACGTCTGAACAACAACAGTTTGTCGATAAACTTGTCAAACAACCTTTGCAAGTGTTCAGCCAATTGCTGTAAGACAAATGAACATGACACCAACTACACGTGTACTACCACTGTTTTTCATTGTAAACCTGATCTTTCCGCTTCTGCAGCCATGATGTCACAAACGGTCGCCAACCCAAGTCACTCGAGTCCAAGTACACCATACCACAACGACTGACCGTAGCAGGAGACGCTACTGCAAGATCTTGAGTCTCAAAGAGCAAACTCACTTGTTCCGGCATGCTGATTCGCTCGCCATTAATCAGAGTCAAAATCTTGTTGTCGTCCATGACTGAGTTCATCGACTCAATCCACAACGTGTCAACTGGAGCGTCAAACAGAATCCACTTTTGATCAGGGCGCTCGTCAGCACACGCTTGGCGCATTACTGTGCTTAAGATACCGTCGGTCCATTCACCAGTAGACAAATCGAATTCACCATACAATTCCCCAAGACTTACAGCTTTAGGATTGATAGGAAAACTCTGCCATACAAACCATCAATAAGACATAAATAACAGCATTACAAGACACGTAGCCGTACAAACAGATGACTAAATTGTTTATAAAAAGATACAACTAACCATAATCAACAAGCCCCTGCCAACTAATTCCATCACTACATTTTGACCATGGATGTACATTGCATGTAAGCTTACTTATGTGTGCTGCTATACCGAACGTAAACCCCACGGTAACACGTGGTTACCTTGTCACCGTACCCAATGTAATATTTGTTCTCGCACCAATACAGGTACAGTGCCTGTAGGCAGTAAAGAAAAGATATACAGAAGAGAAAAAAGCTAAAGATCAGAGCAAAACTAGACTATTCTTCAAGTCACTGTACTTCAATGTACACAAAGAAAATCCACGTGTACGCCACATTTTCACTTCTTCACTCACAAATTTATACATTTTCACTCACAAATCGCGTGCAAGCCTAGCTACGGTGTGTATGCGATACATGTGATCATCTTGCTACGCAGTGCATGTTTTGAAATATGGTATTCTCTTGAATAATCAATAATCACAGTGGTCTCTCCTATCTCCCTTCCCCTCCTCCTCCCAAAATCCGAGACAAGCGATAAAAGTAGAAGAATACAATAACAAAAAGCTAAAAAGCCGAGAGGAAAATCAATGACCAAACAAAACGTACAAGCTTCATTCAAAAGACACCAATGCATGGCTACTGTTGATAGAACATGAGGTTTGTAAGCAAAAGACCCCAAAATCCAAAATAGATGTTGATGTCAAATGTTCTAACACAGTCATGCAAGAATAATAACAGATTTTCTAAACATCATAGTTGCTTACATGCACACGGTGCCACGGATTGGCGACATCCTTTCTCTCTCGTCTGTTTTCATCTTCATGCTCCTTGTGCAAACGCGTTAAACCTTTCTGCAAAGTTCGCCAAACGGTAGATTTCCCTGAGCCCGTCTCGCCAACAATCATAGTTGAATGACGTGAATTCTTCGTCTCAAACAGCTGAATAACTTTTAGTAACGTAATATCAGTTGCTTGCAGTCCTTCAAGCTTTAGCTCTGCCTTGACAGCACCATACATCTTGCTGTAGTCAAGCACTGGAGTTTCAATTCCAGGGAAGAGATCGGAAACGATACCATTAAACAGTGGCAAGTCAACAGAAGTCAACTTAGCTACGTTCATGTCTTTCATAGCTAAGAGAAGGACTTCCTCCTGTGGCATGTTAGGATTAGTACGTCTCTTTCGACCGCCGTATCGCAAAACAGAAACAAGGGCTCGCAGGCCAAAGTCGTAATGATCCTGATGAGAGAGCTGTTGAAGAGCGAGTGAATAGAGTGTGTACACTTTGTTGGAGAGAACCTAAATGTCGATAAAGTTCAAATACAAAACACGATAAGCACACACGCACACGTGCACACACACACACACACACACACACACACACACACACACACAGCACAGCGCAAACTACAAAACCCACCTTACAGTCGTTAAAGCCTTCACCAAACAAAATAATTTCAGCAATGAACTTGGAATCTGGCACCATCATGGATATTGGTCGAAACATGCTCTTCAAGTTGTCAGGTAGCTCTGTCCGTCCAGCATACCCAGGATTCATTGTGATAAATATCCCACATGACCAAACCAAGCTGATTACACGCCCTTCAAATGTAAATGTTTCAACACTACGAGCAAGAGCCTGCAAGATGGATAGAATCTGTTGAGCAACGACTGACAACACTTCGATGTTGATACGATTGAATTCATCAAAGCAGCCCCAAGCACCCGTTTGTGCCAGACCACTAAACATCCGTCCCATACTCTTGTAATCCAATCCCTCTGAGCAGTTGACGACAATTACGTATGCACCTAGCGCCTTTCCCAAATCCTTGACTGTTTCTGTTTTACCAGTACCTGCCGGTCCTTTTGGGCTTCCACCTCGATGTAGATGCAAAGCTGTGGTAAGAGTCATGTAGCAACTGCGAACAACAAAATATTAAATAAGCAAATTTTGACACTTAGCAAGCGTAACGTTACCGATCAGTCAATGGGGTGATTACCAATCTGCCTGAATTGCCAAGATACTCATAACCATAACGGAACTGTGTGTTAGTTTGTCTGACAATGCAATCATCGATTCCCTGAAAAAAGTACACAACAGCCTGTTGCTATGTAAAGGAATAGTGCAGACGTTGATGTACCTCTTCCCAGTAAAGTCTCAGCTGCATGAGCCAATCAAATGCGTTAACATCCGCACATCCATTTTTGATCAAACGTTCTATGGCATCCCGAGCATGAACCTAGAAATGAAAATATGACTTAAGATAGTCGACGTGCACCATTTGAGAGTTTGAAATGTTCCATACACAACTCACCTCAATTGTAACCAATGCTACCACCTTCAAACGTTGCAGCTTGGTGAGATTCCCACGAAGTGTCTCTGACAACTTATCAAGCATAGCAATCTGTACACAAGACAAGAACTACATAAATATGATATATATTGTACTTTGTCTCATAGCAAACATGACCGTTAATTTGTACTGAAAACAGACATATGATGCACAGAATATAGCTGTTCTGTGTGTTCATCTTCCCATACTTACTGTAATCCTTTGTGCCCCCATAAACATACCATAGGCATTTCAACTGTTGACACTGTTGAACATATCACAAAAGAAAGTCATCATGTTCACTATACTGCATTGTCCTAGCTATTTCCTGTTTGATCTTTCATCCAACGACCACTTTGAAGTCATACATGATATAATACTACACTTTCCATTAGTTAACAACACATGTTGTAAGTCCGTGTATGTCATTCTTATGACATTGAATTATACAACTTACCTGCTTCTTCTTTAGGCTCTTCAGCCCTTTCTTATCACCTTTCTCCTTTGCTGATTTCAAGGCCTTGGTACAATCTGCTGTCCATTGAATTTGACTAGCAGTGATAAGCATCTACAAAAGTATGATTCAAGACCATAGTATTTTAGCGCAAATGATCATGACTGTCCATTTGAATAGTACTAACCTGTCCAGGCCATTCTTTCACCCATTTATCTCTTTTACTTGTCTGCTTCTTCAGTGCTGCCTTGCATGCCTTCAGAACTTCTTTTAGTGTCAATCTCATGTGCCGTTCAACTTCTCCCAGCCATGACTGGAAAACCAAATGTTAAATTGCAAAGGGCATAAAGCACTATGTTAATAATTCTACAACTGAGACGTCTACACAACAATACAAAGAGAAAGTACCTCAACTGGTCCCTCCAGCATTACAACCTGCTGAAACTCAACCTCTTCACCATCACTGGATGTCATAGAAGAGGTCTCATTTCGATCCCGCACTTTGTGAAGCTTCAACCGAACGATGTTGTCAAAGCACTTCTTAAGGTGTGGTTGCACAGCTTCTGGATTCTTTGACTGACCAAGTATTTCCAACAGATCATCATTAGATATAAAGTAGAAACGAGGAAATACATTCCGTTTTGTCTCCAAGTACAAGTCAAGAGATTTCTGAATCTCTTCTAGCTCATGGTTCATTGCAGTCAAAGTCTCAAGAACACCTAATCATAATATATACTCAGCACACATCCAATCAAACAGCTGAACATGACACAGTAAAAATAAACTGACAGACCAACACATGTGCTTGTGAGTTCAAACAAGATAAAAACACAAACACAACTGCAAAGTTTGAGAAAGACCCAAAGACGCCGCAAACTCAACAGAACACCCAGCACAACAAACCTTCTTTGTGAGTTCCTTTCAAAGCATTTCTCTCTTTGTCCAATCCTGTCATGATCTTTTTCCAGTTACTATTAACTTCGTCAAACTTATTTGTTTCTTCATACAACTGTTTTCGAATGTCATCACCCTGGAATATGTTCTCCAGGTACATCCACTGACGCTGCACTGTAAGTAGAAGTTCAATACACTCAAGAATATGAGACAGCTTTCGTTCCCATAAATCAACTTCCTCTTCAAATGGTTTCACAAACCGTGAAGCTTTCATAGTGGATAAAGTTACTTGGTTGTCTTCAAGTGTCTGAAAAATATCATCAGGTGCCCTAAAACAGTGGGTAAGTTCTTATTGTTGTACAAGTGATTTTGGCAGTAATTTGCTGAAATGTGTGAAATCCAAATGTTTACAAATACATACACTAAATTCCACGCCTCAATCCACAAATGCTACAATGTGCTCACTAAATTTCAAACTTATCTACATCTAAATTTACTAAGATTCATGCATATAGTCACTCACTCCACACATTCGATCTCTAGTGTCTTTCGCAAAAACCATTGCAGCATTAAAAAGAACAAAAAAGACATGACAAGCTGCATGCAGCGTGCAAACTCGAGCCCCTCTCCATTAATTAAGTCTAATAATTGTTGACATCTTTGATCAAATAAGTTGTGATCAAAAAGAGCAAGCAGTTAACGCCGAGAATGAACCATCCGGACAATGTCCTCTAGTACAAATACATTATTTGGCTCACAGTTGTATTTAAAATTGTTGACAGATGTTTACAAAATTAGTTACTGTGGCTACTGTCTGTATAGTTGAAAGCGCCAATAGCACCAATGACGAAGGACAAAAGTAGAGTTTACGTAAGCTCTACCTACTCATAGCTGCTACCCATCCATTAATTAAGAGTACAGTGATGAATGGTGATACACGAACATCTCTAGTTAACTTGCCTGAGTTTGAAATGTCCTCTGTCCTTGTATGGCACAATGTCCAGTAAGATGGAATACCAAGTGTCTCTAATAGTGTTCAAAGCCTGACAAGTAAAACAGAAACATTGATAAACACCCCACCAGAGCAAACAGAAATACACAGCAATACTAACTCCACCTAAAATACGTAGTTGAATAGGCACATATCATACAGACCATGCACACAAGGACAATAGAGACAAGGAAAAAAGCTACATAATTTAGACTTGAGCTATCGTAAATGTAACGCAGTAAACCAATCTGGCAAGCACAATTAATAAATCCATACAGTACAAGCATTAAGACTACCGTGTGTGTGTGTGTGTGTGTGTGTGTGTGTGTGTGTGTGTGTGTGTGTGTGTGTGTGTGTGTGTGTGTGTGTGTGTGTGTGTGTGTGTGTGTGTGTGTGTGCATACGTGTGCCTGTAAGTATGTCCAAAAGCTATAAACAACTTTCGCACCAAGTCATGCACGCAATAGTGAAGGCAGTAAACACCACACCTGTTCAATAGACAGCTCCTTGCTTGCAGCGCTTGATATATCAGCAATAGTATCTGAGAACTGATCAAGACCAAGTTCAATAATCTTTTCCAATGTGAAATCCTCGCTATTCTCATCGAATGGCTTTTGGACTTCATCCTTTAGCTGCATCCAATGCCTCTTTCGCATTGCTTGGTTCTTCAATGATTGAACAAGTGGCATGGTGCGTTTAAACTGGTCTATACGACCTCGAAGATTCTCAACGATTTCCCAATTCTTCTCTTTTAGTTCACGACTCAACCGAATGCACCTTTTTAACATGCCTTGAGCATTCATCTCCATCTCGTCAGTCACCAGTTCTGCAAACTTTCCTTGCTTCCATTTGTCCCAAGACATCTCCCACTCATGAACCAATTCCCAGACTGCCTCAAGGAAGTCAAGGTCTCTGTCAAAGTTCTGCAGCTCCTTTGATGGTGGATGTTCAATTTTAAAGATTGATAGACCGCGCCTCAAGTCTGCCTCCTGTACTTTCAAACTACTTAGCTGTGTGCGAGCTTGGACAACAAACTCTTGAGCCTCAGGTATAAGTACAGTACTAGTAAATGGACCTTTTGAGGCAAACTCATCACACACAACTGTCACAGTTTTCTTGAATTCTTCAGCAGAATGAAGCAAATTGCTCCTAAACTGTTCCTTGTGCTTCTTTAGCATAGCATCTGAGTCGAGAATACATTGCTGAAACATCAGCCATTCACTGTGCAGATTGTCTAACGTGTCACGTGTCTAAGCCAACAACACCAATTAGTTGACATTTTAGAATTTTTATCCTTCTCTAGCTGCAAGTCAGATTTTTCAGTAAACCAATTTTAGACACAAAAATAGATAAAGCATCAGCACAAGACTTAGCTCCATAGCAGACCAGCTATCCAGCACTAATGCTCTAAATGTATACCAACTTACAGCCAGATGGACAACAGAAGACTGACTACTTAATTAATTAAGCACTATGTTCAAAACATTAGTGGTCTTGATGATAAAAGCATGATCAATGATCAAGCCATGTTGTACAGTCAATAAAAGAAATCAAATCCCAGTGTGTGTGAGTAAGGATGATGCTTTCTTTAATACAGCTACTTGCCTGTTCTGGTACAGCAACTTCGTATTTATCCAGAATGGCAAATTGTTCATGGAGAGGAGAGAATTTCTTCTCAGTTGCCTCCACTTCAGACTGCATCTTGTCCAACAGTGCTAAGCTATCTCCTAGATCATCCAACGTTTTCGGCAGAACCCTCAACCTACACACAAGCAGCACCACATCACAAAACACGTACGACTATAGTCTATCTATTCAAGTACGTATGTTCTTATGCAGGTTGTCTAATGTACGTGTACTAAAGGTGTCATGTAATGAAACAATATTGAGACATGTATGCATGCAAAGTTTACCAAATACGACCACAAAAATAACGATTATATATAAAGCATAAAAAATAAAAATAAAGTCTTCTGTGTCTTCCTATTTGCTATATGACTGAAACAAGAATGACATATGTGTACAGTACCTCCATTTAGCAATCTACCAAATAGCCGGGTTGTTCATTCATGCAGCAAACTGCATAAGTTGTCTTACTTTCTTGCATTGCCGCTAAGATAGTCGTGAAGATCGTTCAACTGACTTGTTGCCATCTCCAACAGAAGATTTGTGAATTTGTTTTGCCACTCATTACAATGTTGCACCAATGCTGCTTTCAGTGGAGAACAGTCCAACAAAACAAATTCAATGTTCAACACTGTATCCTCTTTCTGAACGTTGTTAGAGACTTCTGAATACCTACAACAATTTGTACATTAAAGACAAGAGAAACAAAAATGAGAGCCTTCCAATTAAAAGACAAAATCAATAGCTTATGTGTTGATCATGATCCAATACTTCTGTCAAACTGTCTATCTACTACTTGGTTGACAACTAATCTAACAATAATCTTGTCTGCTGACTTCTTATCCATCAATTTGTCTGTCTATGACAGTGACTGCAACATCTCCGTTGGTCAAGAAAACTAATTTCTTATCAATAAGTTTGCCTGTCACTTAATTAATATTTCTGCCTCTTGACAACCCAAAATTTGTCTGTCTGTATCTGTTGATCACTACTTTCATTCCTTGCAAGGTACATGCAGCTACTATGGTATCCTACTTGCATGTCTAGTTGTTATTCATCACAACAGACACAGTAACATACCTGTGAATGTCACCATCAAATGATGACACAGGTGGACCAAGCCTTTGATATCGTCGAATAAATGCATCTTTTGAAACCTCATAAATCTCACGGTATGGATGCCATGTTTGTAAGTAGTCAACTAGATGTGTGGCATTTGCCACTAAGCCAGCTTCAATATTTTGTTGAACCTTCTTTATTTCCTCATCTTTCTCAATAACAGAAAAAATGGCCTCTTTCTGAGATCGAGACTTGGTCAGCAAGTCAGGTAGTCGTAGAATATCGCCAGTACAGGTTGTCAGTCCTCTGGCTACATTGGTAACCATTTGAGACAGTAATTCCAATGTAGGCAAGAAATCAATCTTTAAAGACAAGCAGTGACAGAATTAGTAAAACGAACAAACACACACACACACACACACACACACACACACACACACACACACACACACACACACACATGCACGCCAAGAACATGAATGAAACTACTTAATTAGCAAGATAAATACTTTCTGTGATTGTACTCCCTCCAGCACAACCATCACACGAAACAACGGATTTGGAGAAGTTTTCCCATCTCCATTTATGGCTCTACTCAACTCCTGCAATGACCACTTGACATTCAGTCTAAATGCCTCCTCCACAAGATGGTCCATCTTCTCTGTGTAAGCAAACCAGTGACTCTGCACATCACTACCATCAGACCGAAACACTTCATATGTCTGTCTCATGTCTGCAACAATCCTGTTATGAGTCTTCTTGAGCTTGTCTTTCACCATGTATCGATGCTTCTCCTGATCATCTTCAAACTCCTTCTTCTTGTAAATCCTCTTACCATCAATGCGCACCAGTAACATCTCACTAATAGTGCGGCAATGCTTCCGGATAGCTTGATTTGTATCAGTGTAAGAATCAACAACCAACTGAACACGAGCAGCATGATCACGACATTCGGACACAAAGAACTCCATGCCTCTTGCAGCCCATGTGAGCTTTGACAGTCCAGGGTTTATCTTCCTGTCAAGCGATTTGATTCTCTCCTGGAACAAACCACGTTCTTCTTGTGTCAGAGTGCCAATGATCCGGTTGTAGTCCCTTGCAACTAGCAAAACATTTTCCCTCAAAACACGCAAGTCTTCACGCCGTGTGAAGACATCTGATGCATAGTGTGGTATCTCAAATGTTAGACGCTCCCAGTAGCGAATTTCTCCAAAAAGACGCAGCAAGGAGGGATCAAATCGAATGTCTAACATCTGAGGCTTGAGACTACTGCGTGCCATCAGAGGTACCTCTAATTTCTTCCCTTGATCGTGACTCACTGTAGCCGCCCATTCATCAAACATTTTAGAGACAAACTCCTCTAAAGCCTGAGACAATTGATCGTACTGTGACCGAACCTCTTCTCCTACTCCAGCTTGTGGAAGAAACTCATGCGAATTCTGGAGCACTTCCATTCGTCTGTCAATACGTTTCTTTAGCATACGAGACCACAGGGCTATGCCAGAAAAGTGAGGCTGAATGTGAGTAAGGTGAGGACGCTTTGCATTCAGTTCCTTCTTCACAGCTATCAATTCACGATCAAACAACTGCCACACCTCTACTGTCTTCTTATCCAAAGTGCGACGTATAGACTGTAAAAAGATATAGTAATAAATATAGAAACAAGTATGACAGTAAGTTGCACAATGCATTAAATTCAACTAGGTCAATCTGCACAAATGTCTACTGGTTTATCACTGCATACATCAATAATTCATTCAAAGTCATTAGTCTTAAAGTTACACTCCATACCCTAATCCATACACTTGCCATCGTCTGTCTACTCACACACACATTACATAGTCTATAGATTTCTGACCTCACGTGATGATAAATGAACAAAGATATCAAGTAGTTCCACACCGTGCTCCACGGTGGTTACTGTTTCAAATGCTAAGCTGATAATATTTTGAAACATCACTTCCAGGTCTTTCACTCCAAGACGAAACCTAAAATAGACACAGCAAACAATCGCTACACAAACAGACATACCAACAGACACACACACACAAACAGATAGACAGATTGTTTTATTGATTTTAAACTTTAAGTTAAAGGGCTACTGCAGTGCAAAAATCAAAAATTATTTTTAGGCTAAATTAAAAGATCTATATGCGAATGTACTGAGAGAATGAGAGCAGTTGAATGTTACTTCTGCTTTTCCATTTCCGGAATGGGGCAGATTAGCACGTTGACGTCATTGAAGGCGCCCTATCCATTGTTGTGATACTCGAGTATGGTGCTGCGTTGTGTTGCAGCAGGCTGCAACAACTCTAGTCAGTTTGGATTTAGTGTATTTCGGTTTCCAAAAATCCACAGCTTCATAAAGTTGGGAAAAACAAGTTCGACAAACAATAGACGGCTGGGAAAGTTCTACAACAGTGCACAATGGAGTTTGCAGCTGTCACTTCGAAGAACACACTGTTTTGCAATTTCGTTGCAACACACACACACACACACACACACACACACACACACACACACACACACACACACACACACACACACACACACACACACACACACACATACACACACACACTTGTGCAGTACAGTACTCATAATTTCACAGTAACCGCAATCACACCTACAGACATCCCCTGTACAGTTGTCAGCAACTTCTGCTTCTGCACAATAGGATTTACCACGACGTGTCAGACAGCCGTTCACTGTGTTCATCAACATTGGCAGATGAGGGCAATTCATCAATAGATAAACTGTCAGCGAGTGGCTCAAACGTATACGGTTCCATAGATCCAGAGTCTTCTGCTGCATCTTCAGATGACAATGTCAGCAGACTGAGAGATTGCTCTCCCGCGTGCTCCAGCACTTCGCTCAACGAAGAATCCGACGATGACAAATCCTCTGAATCGTAGCAAGATCGCTCCAACGTGCCCCGTTTCTGAACCACTCGCCATACTAATTAGTAGGTATGATAGCGCTACTCTGCCTCCACTGATGTCAGTGTGCTAACTCCGCCCCATTCGGGAAATAGTATTGTGGAAGTAGCTTTCGACTGCTCATTTTCTCAAAACGCATGCTAAAAATCTAATTTTATTTTTTCTAAAGTACACATGTAGATCTTCTAATTTAGCTCAAAAAGAATTTGATTTTTGTACTGCAGTAGCCTTTTCAAGATACAACAAGCAAATCTTCAAAAGTACCCAAATCCACCTCAGTCTATTACTCTGTTCATCAATTCATACCTAATGGATTAAAAACTGAATATCCCTGTCTCTAAATTTGTCCAGTTCTACTTGACCATGTGAGAGGCGAGATATTTTTCGTAAGATCACGTGACTGTTACCTATCTGTAATAGAACAGAAAGGCGTCGTCTCCAGTCAGTGAGAAATTCTACTGCTGTTTTGGTATCTCCGATAGCTTTTTCCTTTTGTCAGTTCTTATAGAAACAATTCTGCTGACTCGCCCCAGCGATCAAAATGTTCAAAGACTAGAGAGATGATTGTGGGTGTTGACAGACAGACAGACAGACAGACACAGACAGATTGCTTTGCTGGCTGCACAATAGTTAGCCTGTACTAGCAGTTGCAATACGCAAATATATGTATTGACAGACAGACAGACAGACAGACTGACGGGCAGAAAAGGTGACAAGCAAACAGCAACAGACTCCCAAAAAATTAACATTCTATCAAAGCAAAAGACTAACTTGTTGTAATCGTCGTGCCACGATGTTGCTTTTACATCGAGAATTGTTTTCTTCACATTACGAAGTATCCATAAGTTATTGTCAAATGTAGTCTCAATCTCCAGCAAGTTGCGTGTAATCTCTGGTCCACGAGCACCATGGAAATACGGCAGTGGTATCTTCTCCCCGTCTTGCCACCGAGCAAAGTGCATCTGACCGTCACAGACATCAATGAGATCCTTGCATCGCTGAACAAATGCATCCACTTGAGCAAAGATGCTGTTGTGGTCCAAAACCCATTTGGTTTGTGAAAATTTGTTGTGCAGTAAACAGGTCTGTAAATAGAAAACAACATTTCTAGCCACATAAAATCACCACAAAGATCACAATTTGCAATTAGCTTGACACTCTGTTGTGACTGTTTATTGCAAGGACACTATCTACTACCTATTAACTAGATCGTTTCTCAAATGTTTCAGTACAAAGACTCTAACAGAGTTCAACAGTCAACATTTAATAAACATTTAAGCCTCCTTTCTAAAGTGTGTTCTCACTGTACAAGTCTGAAAAAGGAAGCAATTGTCTAAATGGATAAGTGTACTTTTATGCAATACTGCATGACATCGATCACCTCCTTCTGGAAAACCTGTGTTTTCTGTACTAATTTCATGAAATCATTAATGCTTAAGCTGATGTTTTATACACAGAAAAATATTGCGACATTCTATTTACTAATTAAATATTTGCATCAAACACAGGAATCTGGTGCAAACGACGTACAGCTATGAACAACTACTACAGTACAACACGAACACACATACAAAAAACTAACAAACAAATTTACAAAAATACATAAAAAAACAGCAACACATAAGTTGATAACTACATGCAGTATTAGGCTCAGTCAACAGAACACAACTCTCTAAGAGCTATTTTACTAAAACGTGAAGATTACTGCTTTTCCAGCTGCATCAGTTCATGACGAGGACACAAAGACAGCACAATGATTTCAAATTGCTGTATATAACACGGTTCGTACGCTTTATTCAGGTTTATTGCAGGACGGACACTCCTCTCTAACGAACTCAAGAGGCACTAACGTTAGGCTGTCAAAACCAGGGCGTGCCACACCCACATACATCCAGTCATTCTACCACACATGCGCACTACCTCTACATACATCCAGTCATTCTAATCTACCTATAATAAACAGTCTGTTACATGTAGCTATTACATACCAAGCAGTACAATAAACTACCTGAAAGTGCACACACAAAAACTGCACTACAATAATTTTCAGTTGAACCTACTGTTGCTCACAAATGCAAACTTTTTCTTACCTTTGTGTACGACTCCTTCCAAGACTCACAGCAACGGACACTCTCTCTCAATATCTCCATGCTGGATAGTATACGTCCATTGAAGATGTCGTCTACATTGATGGTTGCTGCACATCGTTTGATGATCTCTCTGCTCACCTAAAACCCACAATACAACATACTAGACACTCTTCCTGTTGCTATGCAAGTGACATATGCATTCTATATTCCACATTCTCTAGAACAAAATTAAGATGGTTGTTGTATTGGAATGATGAGTCTGTTATATACATTAGAATATTGAATATAGACAGATGCATCTCTCAATACAAAAAAGTCAGACTATTGCATGTAAAGTGTTGTTTCTAGGAATGTTTCTAAAATATTAATAATGTGGCAGTAAAACTGACCTTTCTGAATAACCCCGTGAGCAGTTCTCTGCTGTTATAATGATCTGAATTCACCCAGATCACACGAATGACAGTAAACAGATTAGGTAGCAAATCAGGAATTTTCTTGGGATCAGCAGATGCCAGTTCAGTACACGGATCCTTCAACAGCGATAAGAAACGAAGATTGCTAGCAGCCATTTCTCTTCCCTCCTACAAAAATCAATCTAATCGTTCAGTATTCAATAACAGGCATTGACTTTATCCTTGCCTGCATTTGCTTTGTCAACTTGTAAAATAGTGTCAAATACGATGACTTTGCAGCTTCTAGAATTTTTATAACTCTCTGTATGCCAGGTTGCTCCAGCTGCTTTGTCAGTCCACTGAGATCGTCACATCTTTCTTTCCAAAACTCGATTTCTTGGAGAGGGCCAGCATTTTCCGATGTGTCTATGCCTTGCTGACTGATGACCATCTCCTTGATTTGACGAATCCAGTGGACAAAAACAACTACGACAATAAACAAGCCAATTGTCATGCCTGCACAAAGAATCTGTAACGAATTCGTTGACTTATGGTCAACTACCTTCCAATCGAAATACGAGTTCCTTCATTTTATGCGCATTTGGTTGACACATCTTAGGTCCCTCGTCGGGAATGTAAAGCACTGTCATTTTGTACTTATAATCCGTCAGCGTACTCATAAAGCGATGCACATGCACCGAAAATCCATTCCTGAAATCATCCGGCCACGACTCGTTGGTAAAGACCGTCGGGCCATAGAAACAATGCAAGAAACGCAGTACACTGTCGAGAGGATTTTTACTGCCTGCTGCTCCGTACTGCACAGCCTTGTGAAAGTTCTCCGCTGTCACCACAGTGCTCTCACCCTTCATGAAGTACATCAACTTGTCCACGACGTAGTTGGGAATTGTAGTCGCCACGACGAATCCAAAGATCGGATCGATGTGGAAGATGAGTAGACGAGTGTTTGGCTCGAAGATAAATTTGCCGATTGTCTCATCGTGCTCTTCCTTCCACATGTGCTGTCTGAAACCGGGTAGACTAACGCGCGCTTTCACCATTGATACCTGAACGACATTCAGTCAAAATGGTCGAGAGATTGAAGGAAAACGATCGATTGACTTACTGGAGTTTGTAAAGACCGTTTCGGGTCGATTTCAGTTGCTGACGGTTCCGTGCCAGAATCCGTTGTCGCGCTGCTTGCTGTGTGAGATGAAATGGCGGGGGAATCCGCCTGCTCCCTGTCACCGTGTGTGGACACGACACTTACATCTGGTAATGTCGCTGCAGTGTCAGACGCTGCAGCAGATGCTTCAGCCATGGTTTAAAATAGTTCGCCTCCTAAACGACAGATGAAGCAAGTCGTCGCCATAACAACATTGATATAAAACGTCTGGAGACCGAGGCATTTCACCTCTACTGCCCAGAGAATTTTTTGGGCCGGTTATTTCAGGTCCCGGATAAATATCCCGGATAAGTTCTAGATTCACGTGCCTGACTAGTACGTACACGTGCCTGACTAGTACGTACACGTGCCTGACTAGTACGTACACGTGCCTGACTAGTACGTACACGTGCCTGACTAGTACGTACACGTGCCTGACTAGTACGTACACGTGCCTGACTAGTACGTACACGTGCCTGACTAGTACGTACACGTGCCTGACTAGTACGTACACGTGCCTGACTAGTACGTACACGTGCCTGACTAGTACGTACACGTGCCTGACTAGTACGTACACGTGCCTGACTAGTACGTACACGTGCCTGACTAGTACGTACACGTGCCTGACTAGTACGTACACGTGCCTGACTAGTACGTACACGTGCCTGACTAGTACGTACACGTGCCTGACTAGTACGTACACGTGCCTGACTAGTACGTACACGTGCCGTGGCTATCCTGCACATGAGTTTGCAGGTGTCTTCACACTTGTCAGACTCACGTGAGCTTGTAGTGTCCGGTTCCCGTATAACTTTCAGCCTCCCGGATCACAGTGCCCGTCAGTTCAATTTCGCGCTCTTTTCGGCTGAAAGCATGTTTGCAAACTTCCCTGCTTCTGTTTCATTCACGTTGGAGAAGAGGTTAGCTAGTAGTAATTAGCGAAGGCACTTCCGCTAAGAAACCTTACGTAGTGTATCGGTTAACGTTGATCTTCCCTCATGTCAGCCATTCTACCTGTACAACACGCAGCATTGAGTGGGAAGGAGAATGAATCCAGCGAAAAGGCTTTGAACAGGCATTATGGTGCATCATGCATCATTTCTATTTGGTGTCTTTGATCTGGATGCAATGCATGAATTCCTTGCAATTCACAAAGCCAAGAGAATAGCATCAGAGGTCAGTAACTTAATTAATTAATTAAATTGTGCACAGATAGTATAGCAACTTTCTAACAAATCTAAATACAACACACACACACACACACACACACACACACACACACACACACACACACACACACACACACACACACACACACACTTGCAATGTGAATGCATACTAGCTGTCACTATTGCACCAGAACTAATGTTCTATCAGTAATGATAACCATTCAACTTTTAATAGGTCCTTCGGGAAGAAAAATGGTTCGGTCAGACCTATAACCTTCCAAAGAATTTGAATCTAGAACACCCTGACAATCACGCTTTACAAACATTCAAGGAGCTATTGCTAAATCAATCTGCATCTGCAACAGTATGTGCTGGTCTTAGTAACAGCCAATTGTCAAAGGTAGCATGTAATAGATGGTTGTCAGATGAACTGCTAGAGTGTCTTGCTAACCTCATGAACCAGTCATCAGATGACTGTTTGTGCCTTGTACTATCAGAGTACAACAAAGCAAGACTTCAAGACTATTACAACAGCACTCCATGGAAGAACCAGCATTCGACTAGCTTTTTGGATTATAAATGTGCAAATTGACCCTATGTCAGGCACTGCTGTAGCATCCAATCGACTATTAACAGGAAACCACTGGACTGTTGTTGCTACTGACTTTGATGCCAAAGTCTCCTTCTATGGTGATTCCCTTGGCTACTCGGTTCCAACTAACCTAGTTGTCGAGACCCAGCAAGTATTCACTGAATTGAACAAACTTCTTAGTGAACACATTACAACTGCATATCCAATATTAGCCCTACACAAGACAGTGTTTGATGCAGAAGGAAAGCACGTTTGCTCACGTGAATGCTGCAATTTCCCAGTGCAAACATGTTCATCCTCTTGTAGAGTTATTGTCGTTGCTTTTGTTGCTGTTGCATCATTTTGTCCAAAAGAAATTTGGCAGTATGTACAGCTTCCATAGATTCAATGTCATCCTGTGAAATCTCTGCTTCGTATTTATCACCATCCAAGCACATATGACCAATATCTGGGATCGTCTTGGCAACCTGGCTATTAACTAAAAAGATAAATATTCAAAACGTAGTTGACATATCAATATTTGACGTCAACAAACGTCTTCTAATGCCTTTACCAGGAAGTAAAAAATGCAAGTCTGTCAGGACAGATCACCACCCTATATAGCCTCACTTTGAAGAGAAACAAATGGCTATTGATTTACTAGACTCTTACAAAACTGGTGCTCAAGTCAGAGGCAATATTTTGTATGAGAATAACAAGTCTATAGCCAACAGAAGTGCTATAGCAGGAGAGTGCCATTTGCTGAGAGAGATAAACTGAGAACCAAAAGCCTGCTTTAATTCTTACTAACCAATCAGCAGTCAAGACATCTAGAGTACACCACAGTAATGGCTGCAGTGTTAAAATTAGTACGGAACACCAAACAAAGAGTGACAGAGCCATTACTGACAAAATAGAGAACAGTCATTCAAGTCTGAATTGTTTTACCATATCTGATACTAGAAACAGTGAGTCAATGGTGATTGAGATGCCTGAAGAGACTAAGAGGAAATTAGCTTTACAGATACCTCACGAAATAGCCTACTTGTTCTCTGATTCCTACAACTACATAGTTGATCAGTACACTAAACATACACCCAAGTCATTCCTTGGAGCAGAAACCCAAAGCTTTAGTTTGCAAGCATGGATAAATGCAGAAGACCAAAACCAAAGCAGTCCAGTGGATTGACGACTTGTGGATTGATGAGTGGGTAACACAAGGCACTCAAATTTCTGGACAAAGAATTGTTTTTAAAACTGTTCGCCACTGCCAACATCAGCAAAAGAAGCTGACAAAAACACAGTTGTCAAAACAATGCCCACCTTCAGATCTAAAGCGGGCTCTCATTCAGAAAAGTATAAGAAACAAAAAGACTTCTTGCCCTAGTACCTCATAGTCAAACTATATCCAAAGTTCAGCTCAACAGTTGCCACTCATCCAAACTATCTTTGCATGATTAACCTTAAGTACTGCTATGACCACCCAGTCAACTCTGCTCATATCCTTAGTTTTCAACCAATAGACAATGCTGTCAAGAAGCAGTTTACACGTTTATTCGAGGCAGGAAACTCAGCAGCTACAGCTAGGCATGAAATTTGCAAATCAACTGCAAATGAAGTATGACATTCTTGACATTGAAAAAATTCTTGCCGATAGATCCAAACTGTCAAGATGTTCAACGTTTGTTCCAAAAGTGGCAAGAAAGATGTATCGGTCCTGATAACGGCAAAGTAATGTTTGACCGTCTGTCATTAGAAGTAAAACAATTCAATGAAATTCATGCTAGTAATGGTGGTAAAGCATTTCTTCAACAATATAAGTTAGAGGTGGAGTACAAAACTGGGCTTCCTGATGACTCCTTTGAACCACCGGCAGCTAAAGTCACAAAAATATCTGACCACGTTTGTTCCCTTTATCCTAGCAGTAGTCACACCTTTGATGGCAAGAGCCCACAAACTGTTATGTCAAACCAGTGAATTAGTTTACTGTGACTCAACAGCCAGTTCGGACAATTTGAATACTGCAGTCTTCATTGTGAGCTGCAGTACTTCAGCTAGTGCAATACCATTGCGTGCTGTAATGACATCTAGTGAAGATGCTGAGACCCTATCATCAGCATTCACAGCACTTGTTGATGTTCTACCTGACTATGCCTTCTTCGGGAGAGGCAGAACAGTTGGACCCTTAATGATTTTAACAGATGATTCTGCCAGTGAAAGAAAAGCACTCAAGATAACCTGGCCAGAAACAGTTTTACATCTGTGTGTCTTTCATTTTCTCCAAAGCATGTGGCGTTGGCTATGGAGTGCTAGGTCTGGCATGTCAGCAAATGATAGAGTCACTTGTATGCTACTAACCGAACGCCTTTATTCGCCGTCAGAGGAAGCCCTAGACAACGTTAAAAACGAAATTGACAACACCCAGTTTGGAAACTTCAAAACAAGGATAGATAGCTATTGGACGAGAAGAAAAGAGTGGGCACTGTGTTTTGTACAAAATTCCCTACTCGAGGAAACTTCACCAACAACTATTCAGAAGCAAGTATTCGAATTACAAAGGACATCCTGTTCCAAAGAAGGAAAGGATGGAATTCAATCCTATTGTTTCAACCGATACCGAAAACACTAGACTTATACCATCAACGATGACTTTTATCCTATGCAAGCAACAGACTTGACCACTTTGTATCACTGAGATTCACTTGCTGTAATCAAGACGGGAGCTATTTCTTTTGATGATGTTATGCCTACGGATGCCCCACATGTTTATGTTGTGCAAAGTCAATCAAATGATGACATCCAATGGGTAGTCGACCTACAACTCGGAGAATGCTCCTTTCCTATAGGGTTCAGTGGTAAGCCATGCAAACATCAGCTTGCAGCCTCAGCAAAATACATGAAAAATAGTGTCAATAGCATTCCAACTGAATCTCCACAAGGACGACAATTCTTTGCAGTTCTTGCTCTAGGGAGCAGCTGCCAAAACATTAGTTTCTACAGTAGTGTGCACCAAAAAGCAGATGAAGAGCACCTATGGTCTCTCTCTGTTGATGTGCAATGGTCTAATGAAGATGTAAAGAAATTATTGGAAGGTCCACTCTCACCCTTTGATGACCCACTTCAAGACTGTGTCAGACATGATATTGATCAAGATCACATAATCACAGGTAATGGCACGTATGAAATCAACAGAGTTGAAACAGTGAGGAAGCAACTATGTCATGTAATGGACGACATTGAAAATGGACTAGGTAATAGTATCTCAAGTGAAGATGGTTTCTTGGCTGCAGTAGAAAAGTTTTGCTCAACCTACTGGAAGATTACACATGTTTGGTAGCCATATAGGGCTAACCAAACATAAGCAAAAGATATGTGTACAACCCACAGCTGTCAGTAGAAGACAGCCCATCAAGACATCAGCCTCTGTTCCAGCAAAGGTGGAGTGCACCACGCTATTTTGTAAAAAGGTGGCTTCTGCTGCTGCTGCAAGTAGATACGTAATGCCGAAACGAATTCAACGATCAAAGAAAGGACACAATCTGGCAATCAGTTTAAAGGAAAACACTAACAATGCGCTATAATACAATAACTTTATTAGTAGCTACACGTCAATCATTTTGCAGTAACAGGTCCTGTTTTGGCTTTCAGTTTTGCTTAATTCTTTGCATAGTTCAAATGAGACAACAGCAACAGTCATTTTAGTTGTACCATTTTCACAATGTTGAAGTAAATTTGCTTTCATAAGTCCAACTATTGTCTGCTTTGTCTACTATTCTACAGATGTACTAACTATCTATCAATCTGCTCATGCACTAAATAAACACTCAAGTTAAAATGCCTGCTAATGGATCAACACAAACAGCAAAAAGTTGTTTTAGTTTATTATAAAATTTATAATTTATAGTGTATGTATACGTTATGCGCACAGCACGGATATGGATAAACCGTGGATGTGTAATGGATGTCTAGTTTTGCCGGGTAATTTAAGGGCTAGGGTCAGGATGATATGGTTAGGGTCAGGGTTAGTGGTTAAAGTTAGGGTTAAAATTAGGATTAGGGTTTGGGCACACCATGGATTGTGCTGGGTAGTTAGTTCATGGGTTGTCCAAAATCCGTGCTTGGAGCACAATATACTGTATATACAACAATCTGACCACCAGTCAAGCAGTACTACATTGGAATGAACAATTGTCAGTATGTTTATGGCGTTGTAACGCAAAGATTCTTCTAAATCAATGATGTTTACATGACTTAAATTTGAACTTTAGTTGACTTTATACAAATAGATATATTAATTTTTATATTTTTGACACACGCGCATATTTGTCTTTATTACATACATAAACAGTCCCACCTCAACATCCCAACAACTCAGGTATGCTTGTCCTAACTCATCCATACATCCACTATCTCTAAATTTAAATGTCGTAACACCAATCTAGCAATGTAAGACCACAATCTGATAGACAATTGTTGTAATAAACATTTGAAAGACTATGAAAAGCATCCTGTTGCTCACTGCATCATTCTTGAAGCTATATAACGTAGAATCTTGAAACTGTAAGGTGACCATAGACCGAGAGTTTCCACAGCAAGTGGACAGAAGAAGATAACACCAGCTGCTGAAACCTCATAGTTTATAGTTGGTAGATTGCAACAACCTAGCACTGCTCCAGTACTATGATAGTATCCCTTCTCACTACATTAGAGCAGTAGCAACATTTGACATATGACAAATGTATGCAACAGGATATCTAATACTCTTTAGTCTTAGATTGACCAAGAAACAGATATTTGCATATCCTGTGTTTGTTTGTTGAGCCACATGCCTCTCTTGCTTTAGAATATCCAACCAATCAAAACTTTTGGCAATAACAATGGGTGACATCACATTAGTACACATTTGTGACAGAAAACTATGGGCATGTTTCCACTAGCACTTAATTAAACCAGTTTAACGAGCAGTTTATTCTAAATTGGTTTAAAGATTAACATGTTTCTACCTGCACCAAACCAGTTATATTCTAAACCTAAACCGCTTTCTTAAACCTAGTTTGTAGTAGGTTTAGCAAAGTGATTTAGGTTGAATTATGTCGTGACAGTAGCGCGCTTGCTTAGATGGCTTCTCGACAACGCTGTTTGATGATATTGACTATTTTGCTGGTATAGGATTACCTTGAAAGATGTAAGGGTTGTTAACTAAAGAAGATGTTGTCCTTGGTCATCGTCATGAAAATTCCTAATAGTAGATGCTGAATCATGTGACAACCAACAGTTGCTCTGACTCGGCGACAGAGCAGCCCAATACTTCAAACCAAGCCTACAACGGTGTTCCTAGACAGTTTGTCTTGTACATCCCGGATGTGCAAGTTCCTAAGAGGAAACAGTCGTTTTCTTGAACTGGTTTAGTTTATAAACGCGTTTAAGCTAAGTTAAGGTGCACTTAGTGGAAGCATGGCCTATGTTTCTATTATACAAGTATACGGAATTAAAAATCCTACATTTCCCCAAGAGAAAACGCATCATGAAACTGTTCTCCATCATCAACTAATTAATAAGAAATTAAACAAAGTGAAAATGATGTAGCTTGGATTGCATAGTACAGCAATCGGTAAATAATCTGCTCGGCTGGCTTTCTTTGGGGATTTGACAAATCAATCGCACGTCAATCATACCTCAAGTACAATTGTGTGTAACATCCCCCCTTCTTCCTCCCCAAAGTGAAAAAACCATCCACATTCAGTGCCTTACAGCTCAAAATATATTTGTACATGAAATATGACACAAAAGGGGGCAACATGCAACAAAGTACTCAGAACATGGTCTGATGGACAAATATTGACCCTCACCCACTTGAGCTATCTTTGACAATTAGCCTTGACTAATTATTCTAGAAAGCCCTCGCGTCTCTGATCAATATTTGAAGTATTGCCTCACCAACCATGTTCTAATTCTTATTAATTTTCCCAATATCAGAATTTATATAGAGTACCAATTACACCTCTGATTACACCCACACCATTTACAGTTCAAAATTGTCACTTGTCACATTACATTCCTATTGTGCCAAATCAAATTAGTTTAAAGTCAGATCAAATGCAAAAGTGTCCAATCTAATACCTAAAGCCTGGTTAACAATATCTGCTGGAGACCTGCCAGACCTAGACCCGACAGCTGTCAAGCAAAATAGAATAAACCCTATTCTGTCCGGCTACCACTGCTGTTCTGGCTGCAATCTGGCTTCAGTAGGCGTGGCAAGGTGCCATTGCCAGACTGCTGTCTTACAGATATTGCAAAATAAGCTTAAATAAGATGTTGACCATACTAAGTTTGCACGAAATCCAAGTCAAAGGACTGAATTTCATATCCATTAACCATATGGGTTAACATCTTAGGTGAACATCTTGCAAATTTGATTACTAGTTACTAAGTAACAGGAGGTAACTTTTAAATTTGAATTGACACCCTCCAGATTTAATTAATTTGGCAGACAACTAAGCTAGTTTGACAAGTTAAAAATTTGTTTTGACACATTGTGAATTTGATTTTACGTCTTGTAAATTTGAACTAATTTGGTTTAATTAACAGAATACAAATTTAATGTGACAAGTGACAATTTTGACCTGTAAATAGTACAACAATTTCCAAAATTATTAGGATGAAACGTTTACAACAGCACATAAATCAAAGTACTATAGTATGCATGCTCAGTGGGCTTTTTGTGTCAGTGCATGCTAGTAACTGTAATCTTATGTAATATCAATATTGCCAATTGAAGCACGGTTCACAGTGTACTACCCTGACGCTGGAATAGAGCGTCAGCGTCAACATCAAAGGATGCCGCCTGCGTCAAGGCGGTATCTTTGATGTTGACGCTCAGCTGAGCGTCAGCGTCAATACTGTGAAACGGGCTTTACTGTTTGAACAATACTATTAATTAAAAGAATTTCAAATTATGTAACACGACAGAAACTCAAACGAATTGAAACCGTTACGTTTTACTTTGTCGCAAAGAAGTCCACATGTGTGTGTGTGTGTGTGTGTGTGTGTGTGTGTGTGTGTGTGTGTGTGTGTGTGTGTGGATTCTAGCAGCTGCTGCAAATAATTCCCAAACTGGGTCCCTTCAGATTATTGTTCTTCCTCAATGCGCGAACTCATATTCAACAATTAAACGACACGGGCCGAAAACAAAAGAACTATGAGTGGCGCCGTATTCGCTGCAAACACATGCACGTGCTTATTAAATCAAGCACGTGAATATCCGGGATATGTATCCGGGACCAAAAAACGTACTGTCTCGCGTAGCCAGACCGTTTCTAAATGGAAGTCTAGGTTTAGTCGTAAGTTGTATCCAAGCCTAAGAATTGTTGATATTCAATAACTGGTGTATGGCCTAATGCAGATAGCCGTGGTAGGCCTAGGAACACGTACAAGCGCCGCCACAAATGTTCAGCATGATACACTAAGTAACACGTAAACTAAACGTGACACCGAATCTAGATGGTCTACAACTCGTCTTCAATAGAAAAGCTTCACTGCATGTAGACAGAGTCTGCAATATATGCTGAATATGCATGTTCTTGACATGCACAGTACGTGACCCATAAATGGAAATTTCTCAAGGCAAAGTAACAGAGACAAGATATATCATGCAGTACACGTTCGAAGTCCAAGGAATTTCATGGACCTGTTTCACACTTGAAGATGCACATGCAGCTAGGTCACTCTTCCAAAACACCGCGAATAATGGGGCTTCCATTCTCAAAATGCTTGGAAACAGCTTGATCACCATTTCTCTCGTCTTCTGCATCACTATTACAGACAATACAACGTCATTTTGTATGTGTACACATGACATTCCTATTGTAAAGTCTTGCAACAGTATTCTGCTTCCAACTGTGCTAACACTATAGTACAGCAGCATTACTGAAAGTTCACTCATTTTTATGTTACTTCAAAACTGATTACTTATACATTAATTGCTGCTGTTGTTCTTGATAAAATTACTTTATATGCATGGCCAAATGTTGTGATATATCTTTCTGCAACTATTATATACTTACGTTTTCTGTTTGTCAAGATTCTTTTTTTGTTCCTTCGTTGATGCTCTCACTTCTCCTGTGTCACCCTTTTGCCCTGGAATAGTTGACTTTCTTGCACTGTTTGGAATACTCGCAACATTCAACAGCATTGCCAATTTTGTTTGCTGAACTTGGTAGTGAAATGCCTCCTGTAGATTGATAAAAATAACACAAAAAAATCTAAGCACCATTTTTATGAGTACCTGACGAGGCATCAAATCTATGTTGCTGGCATTTGCTGTTTCCTGGTAATAACGAATATTGCCAGCCATCACATCATCATCAGGATGAAATAGACGATGGGTACCAGCACACTGAGATGCATTCTTAAAATCTCCCACTTTAATTCAAAAACACAACATATCACTATAATACTCTAGATATTGGCAATACTAAATATTAGCACTAAAACTGTGTAATTAATAGATAATCAATTACACAAAAGACAAATCTAGAGAAATCTAGGCACAGATGTGTGTGTGTGTGTGTGTGTGTGTGTGTGTGTGTGTGTGTGTGTGCACGTGTGCGTGCGTGTGTGTATGCTATAGACTAAATATCCATCCATTTGACATGCAAACAAAACACACCAAAGATTCATACTCATCAATTGTTTCCATAAAATATTATCTATGCATGCACACAAAAGTACAAACACAAAACCATCAAGATTCAACTTACTCTTGTAGTATGCAAACTGAAGGTAGTGGTAATGAGAGCTAAGATACCTATGCTCAACAAGACCTGGCTTCACTTCAAAGAATGTCAATGTTTCCTCACATCGTGTACAACACAAAACCTGTGCACTAACATAACGAGCCACTACGGTCAATGCATCATCTCCCAATTCATTATCCAGATCATCATCAAAATTGACCGTAAAATTACCAATACATTTCAGTTGGCATTTCTGAAGAGCAAGGTAGTACTTTGCCAATGCTCCCTCCATCGCCTCAATAACAGTTGAGTAATCTTCCTTGCCATATGCAATCCGGCCCTGCCTGTATAGTTTCTGATGCTCCATGTGATGTTCTCTGGGACTATACTGTGGAGGGTTCTCACGTCTCAAGCTTGCATAATAATGCATGTTATTTATTCCTAACTCATTGCCAACATTGAAATCGTAGAATGTCTCAGCTGCATGTCGAGCATCATCTACTTCGCCCAAATGGTAGTAGCACATTTGAAGATAATTGTAAACAGTTTTGTCTTCAAACACAGCAGCAGTGGCTCCTTGGTAAGTTTTCTTCTTGCCATACAGCATGGCTTTACACTGTGACACACACTCGTGTTTCTTGAAAAAATAATGAAATCGATTCAGCAACAACATTTCACTAGAATCGACAGATTCCTCAGTCATGATGTCTGCTTCCAATGATTCTTCGCAATCACTTAGACATGACAGCAGTTTATCTTGTTCATCATTATATGCAGAAATAGCGGATTCAAGATATTCAATACAGTCTTGCCATCTTTCATCTGTATAGGCTTCTGTGCCCATGTACAGCAGCTGATCTGACGTCACCGTTGGAGACAGTGTAACATTATTCTTAAACGCCAAAAACATTTCAATAGCAATCTTGTAGATATTGTTTGTACTAGTGTAGAATATACAGTGACAAACTTGAAGTAAATGCTTTCCAATACAATACAGTATATCGAATTCCCAATTTCACACAGACACAATACATGTGCAATATTACATCACAATGCAAACAATGTTTGGCATAATTTAGTTTAGTGTTCTGCATCTCACGACACTGTGTGAAAACATCACTAAGATGTAACATATACCTATGCATGACATCAATAATGTAATATGCTAACTGGAAAAATTTACCATTTCCTGCAATCTGACCTCGCATGAGCATGTACAAACAAAAGACAGGAACTGGTTTTGCTAAAACGAATGATAAGCAACGAGTTGTAAATTTTAGCAAACGATTTCCTTCCACACCCTCCCCACTTTATCTCATACAGAAAACAGCTGCAAACCACATGCAACACATGTTGTAAGAACAGGAAATGATGTGTATAGTGCAAGAAATACAAATGAGTTAATTAATTAACTAACTTATGGGTAGTAGAGTGTGATCTGTAAGCATGTGATCAGTAAGCAGTTAGATAAACTTAATTATAGCTGACTTTGTGATGATCTCATGCCAATATACACTTAACAAAGACTTGGAAACTATGGAAGACTCCAGGAATGATGACTCTACGATGTCATATTACATTTGTGTCTTCCAACAAAGATGCATTCTTCATTCAATTCAAAAACGTTAATCATTATTAATTAAGCTCTAAAACTGATTGACCCATCAGTACAATGGTTCCAGTTCCATGATTGCAACTGTTTGGTAGTCTATACTAAACAAACCAGTGCTCAAGACACAAATTCAGTATATAACCCACAGCAGTTCCACAAACAGACAGTCACAGTCAAACATACGTGGTAGCAACTTTCTGTGGTGTCATAAAGCACATAAATAACCTGTAATGGCTTGTTATTCAATTAATAACTATGTACTATATCATCAACAACTTGGCAAATGGATCACAGTTTATAGCAGAAGATTGACCCTCAGCTGGAAGTCTTAGGATTTTCATGCGATTTGTTCAACTAGTAAATTTAATCCAGTCATTATGTAAAGCTCTGCAACTGATAAACTTATTAATAAAACAAGTAACCATATATATTCTCAGTCATCATGTAACTTGGTAAACAAAACAATACCTAATTTTCATATATTAAAATCCAGTGATATTGTATAATACAAGAAGAATCAACTATATGTTGTCTGCGGGATCAGTAGGGTTTTGACTAATGTATTATTGCACTACACTGTTGACAATACTAATTACACATAGGTAACATAATACTAACTTACCACATGCCACATCCTCTTTCCAAGCTCTTGAAAACAAATCTAACTCAAACTTGTGTAACTCTAACACTCAACACTCTATAGTCAACTGTAAACTATAAGTCTAGTTTCTGTAGTGGTTTCACAACTCGACCACTTCTTGTTGTTAGTCCTGGTTGGATTGATGGTGGATGTTGCAATGGACTTTCTGTTGGTGTTGGTTCTTCTGTGTTCTTCTTATTGGTATTCTGTTCTTCTGGTACTGGTTCTCTTTGTTGATGATGATCTTTTACTATGTGTCATCTTTTTCTACAGAATTCTCCTGATGGTGTTGCTACTGTATACAATCTCGGTTTTGTAAACTGTTGTAGAATTGACCCTCTCTCTGCTCTATCAGGAAGCCAAACTTTTTCTGTTTGAGATAATGATGGTAATTCTTTGGCTCAATGGTGTTTGTCAAATCTCTCCTTTGTCTTTTCCCTTTGAACTTGTTCTTTTACTTGTACTTCTCTGTACAAGACACGTTTAGGTAAAAGAGTAGCTGGTGTAGTTGGAATTAGACTTCTCAGTTGTCTACCCATTAGGAGTTCCGCCAGAGAGTATCCATTTGATAGTGGGGCTGAATGATAAGACAACAATCCCTGGTAAGGATCTTTACTCTTTGTTAGAAGTTTCTTCACAGTCTGTACCATTCGCTTGGCTTCTCCATTCGATTGAGGGTATCATGGACTGCTCATTGTAAACAAAAATTCATAGTCTTTGCAAACTGTTCAAATATCTCTGAGGCGTACTGAAGACCATTATCTGATCTGACCTCCTCTGGTATGCTGTGTCGAGCAAACATGACTTTCATCTTGTCTATCACCTCTTTGGATGATGTGCTTGACAAGGAAACAACTTGAGGATATCTTTAGTAGTAATCTACGACTACTAGTAGAAAAGACTTCCCCTTCCACTCGAACAGATCAGTGCCCAATGTTTGCCACGGTCGACTAGGAAAACAGTTGGCAACAAAGGTTTGCCTGGTATTGGACGTTGTTTGCTGCATATTTTATTATTGAACATCGTTCAATCTTATCCTGTAATTGTGACGTAATTCCTGGCCACCAAACTGCTGATCGTGCTCTCTCTCTACATTTGGTAATGCCAAGGTGTCCCAAATGAAGCTTATGCAAAATCTCTGCTTGTATTGAGATAGGGATAACCAGTCAGCTACCACGTAGTAATAGGCCATCTTCTACAGACAATTCTGATGAAACTGCCCAAAATTTCTTGATATCTCCTTTGAGCTTGTGTTTAGGCAGCCATCCGTTCCTACAGAGTTGCTTCAGCTGGTAGCACGTTTCGTCTGCATCTTGTTGTTCTCTTAGTTTGGTCAAAGTATTTGTTTGCACTGGTAGAGAATCAAGTATTTGATCGACATACTTGTTAGATGCTGTTGCTAAATCCTGGCTTTGCAAATGTGCTCAATTTTCACAGATTGGACTCCTTGATAAGGTATCTGGAGCATGAAGGTTATGACTCGGTACATGAGAGATAGTAAATTGATCCTGCATCAGTCATAATCTGAGTCGTTGAACTCGTAAAGGTAGTTCTTCCAAACACCTGCTTGTACTCAACAATGATACTAACGGCTTATGATCCATTTCCACGTGAAATAACATTCCCAGTAAATAGTTACAAAATCGATCACATGCCCATGTGATAGAGAGTGCCTCCTTCTCTATCTGTGCATACCTAGCTTCTGCACTGGTAAGTGACCTTGATGCGTATGCAATTGGTTTCCATTCTCCATTGTTTTGCTTCTGTCGAATAACGACTCCTAGACCATATGCTGATGCATCTGATGACACAGCTGTTAGTCTGGTTGGAGAATATAAAGCTAAAACCTGTGGTTGAAACAGATCTTCTCTAATTGTTTCAAAAGCACGTTGTTGACTGTTTCCCCACAGCCACTCCAACTTAGAGGTAATCAAGGCTCTCAATGGCTCTGTTTTCTCAGCTAATCTTGGAAGAAACTTTCCCAATTGGTTTACCATGCCTAGAAATCTCCTGACTTCTGTTGGAGTCGACGGCTCTGGCATCTCCCTAATTGCATTAATTTGTCAGGATCACTTCTAATCCCTGAAGGATCAACAACATGACCTCGGAATTTCACTGTGTTAGTTGAAAATATGCACTTCTCTTTGTTAAGTGTAAGACGAGCTTGTTGTATCCTCTCTATGACTTTCTGAAGACGTTGATCATGTTCTGCTTGTGCTTTTCCAAAGACAAGAATATCATCCATCAAGCACAGAGTTCCTTGTAAACTACTGAGTGTCTCTGACATTCTTTTCTGGAATAACTCTGGTGCCGAAGTAATACCAAATGGCAATCTATTGTAGCAAAATCTACCGAATGGCGTTATAAACGTCGTGAGTAAAGCCGATTCCTTTGACAGCGGTACCTGCCACAAACCACTATTCGCATCAAGCTTGCTGAAAACACTAGCTCCTTGCAACTAAGCTAGAGTGTGTTCCACTGAAGGTAATAGTAATCTTTCTCGTTTCACACTCTCGTTAAGTTTAGACAGATCAACACAAATTCTCACACGACCCTTTGACTTAGGAACTATAACCATTCCTGAACACTAGTCAATGGATTGGTCCACTTTCGAAATCACTCCCTCGACTTGCATTTTAAGCAGTTCATCCTCCACTTTCTTCATCAAGAAGATAGGTATTCGTCTGGGGGTTGACAAAGCAAATGGCTGTGCATCTGATTTCAGACAGATAGTGTACTCTTCACTCATCTTTCCAAGGCCTTTAAACAAATTGAGAAATTCAGCTTGCACATCAGCCACCTCACTCAGATTATTTTCAGCTTTGTGTACTGGCTCACACTGTTTGATTACTTGTAGAGCTTCTATGGCTGGTCTGCCAAGTAAACATCTTGTCATTCCTCTCACCACAAATATTTCTTGCTGTGTGGTCAACACTTTGACTTGGAGGTTGACAACAAACTTCCCAAGCACATCTAATGCATGTCCTCCTGGACTACGTAGTGAATGTCTGGTAGCAGTTTGCAGTTTAGCGTTACTGAAGGTTGTTTTGTACACTCTCTCTGGTATCACCGTAACGTCTGCACCAGTGTCAATCTTGAACTTTAACTCTCTCCCATTCACTTTCACATTGGTCAGCCTAGCCTAGTCCCCAGACTCACGTGAGCCTGGCAGTGTCTGGTTCCCGTATGACAATTTCAGCCTCATGGCAGTGTCCGGTTCCCATATGACACAATCAGCCTCATGGCAGTGTCTGGTTCCCATATGACATTTCAGCCTCACGGGAGGCTGAAAGTGTCATACGGGAACCGGACACTGCCAGGCTCACGTAAGTTTGGGGACGAGGCTAGGTCATCCAAGCACCTGTTACAGTTCCAATTGATTGAACTCCCAAGCATAGATAACCTCAATAATCAACACTACTATAAGAAACAATCTCTATCTTTTGTTTGGTTTTACACATACGCGTGCATAAAGTCCTACTCGTTAACACTTATGACATTTCGCCATTGTTGCCCATGGGCACACAGCTCTACCATGCGCACACAGCTCTACCATGCGACGGTTTCTGTCCGCATCTGGAACAGTTGTCTCCTGTCTGTTTGGTAGCAGAGATGAAAAATTTGCCTTTCCCGCCTTCGTGTGTAGTAGCCTTCAGGAACTTCTGAAATAAGTTCCGTTTGGAATGTTTAGAAGAGGCATTCCATCGCGTGAGTATTGTCTCCACGCCAGTTGTATCAAGTGTTATGGGCAGTTCCATGGAGAGATGTCTTCCAACAGTTTGTTGCATCTTCAACGACTCGCTTTGTCGAGCTCTTGTGATGGCTTTATCGAGGGTGAGGTCTACGTCCTTTTGGAGCGTCTCTGATAGCTTTGCATCGTGTAGTCCCACAACCATTCGGTCTCTGATTAGCTCCTCACGTAATGCCCCGAATTCACAGTGCTCTGACAAGGCAGTTACAAAACTCTCTACTGACTCGTCGTCCCCTTGACGGCGGTAGTTGAACTTTGTACGTTCAAAAATTACATTCCTTCTCTTCATGAAGTGAGAATCAAACTTGTGCTTGACAGAGTGGTACGCCTTGTATTCGTCTTCCATCAACGTGAAAGGAGCTAAGATATCCTCTGCTATCGAGGCCATCGAATATACTAATGCGGCTATCTGCGTAGATTTATCCTTTTCTGAAAGACCAGAAGCCAATCGAAATTGTTCAAAACGCTTGATCCAGACGTGCCAACTATCCGGTTGAGAGAAATCAAACTGCTCTGGCGGCGCTATCTAGCTAAACCGTTGCCATAATCCCACTATTCTGACACCATGTTGTCTGCGGGCTCAGTAATTACACATACATGTAGGTAACATAATACTAACTTACCACATGCCACACCATGGGCGCGTTTCCACTAGCGTCTAAACCGGTTTAACAAGTGGTTTAAGCTAAACTTAAGGATTGACCTGTTTCCACCTATGCTAACCAGTTATATTCTAAACCTAAACCGATTTCCTAAACCCATTTTGTAGTAGGTTTATTGAAGTGGTTTAGGTTTAACTGTCACATGACAAGCAGCTGCAGTGCGCTTGTTTTTGTAAAGGCTTCTGACAATGCCATTTTGATGATATTGACTATTTTGCTGGGATAAGATTGCCATAAAGATGTAAGGGTCGTTAATTAACTAAAGGAAAGAAATCAGCAGCTATGGAGAGAGAGAAGACCGTGTCCTTGGTCATCATCATGCAAATTCCTACTATAGCAGATGCTGGATATGAATAAAATCAGTGACAACCAACAGTTGCTCTGACTCTGCGACAGAGCAGCCCAATAATACTTCAAAATATGGCGTTCCTAGGTAATTTGTTTTTCATATCCCGGATGTTCAAGTTCCTTGTGAAAACATGCAGTCACTTTCTTGAACGTAAACACATTTAAGCTAGTGGAAACACGGTCTATATTTAGGTTTCTAAAGTCTAACCTGAACTCATGCTTTCCTAACAAGCACTAGACATTACAATAGTCATGACCTATCTGCAAACTCACTCGTTTGATGCTCAATAGATCAACATAGAAAACCAATGTAGCATTAGGAGGAATCGTGTCTCCAACTCCGCCTTCTCCATATGCCATCTCTGGAGGAATAGTGATCTTCCGCCTTTCACCAATACAAATACCTACCAGGCCCTTGTCCATGCCTTCAATTACCTCTCTCCTTCCTAATGTGAACTTGTAGGGTTGATTGTAGTTAAAGCTAATAGCCAAAATGCCAGTAAGATAAGTAACGAGCAACATTGTTGTCACACACACACACACACACACACACACACACACACACACACACACACACACACACACACACACACACACACACACACACACATCAATAGTGCCTGTACAAGCTACAACAATAACTGCTGAACAATTATCATTTACTTTTAAAGAAACATTCAGTAGACAACATTCATTATAATTATTATAAGTAAAGTGGTTAACGGTTTAGTAAACAAATGGAACGCATGAACGATGCAAGTCATCAAGCAGTTAGCACCCCTATGACTTGTGCATAATTTAAAATAGATTTATAGGTGTAGTATTTATGGGATCAACGGTAACAACAACAACAAAAGACTGTGCATAATCATTGCTACTGTTACCTATCATTTCGAGTGTTCATCATACCTGCAGTCAAACTCTGAGCCATCCACGAAGCGCCCTACATAGTGATATTCAAGGAAGTCTCCCTCTTGAGACTTATGCTCGCACAGCTCTGGTGTATAAAGCACGTCAATCGCTAGCTCGCTGGCTAAGCAGCATGTGCAGCCAAGAAGAAGAGAGACATAAAGAGTCAACATCTTCTCCTTTGTTATCCAATTACAGACTATTGTAGAAAGCGCTGAGGAATTCCCGGATGTGGTAGTATGTGTAGGCTAATGCTACGTATCATTCAAGTTTACAAAATTTTAGAAGCAAAAGAAAGTCAAAAGTTATAGTCATCTATTGAAAAGTTTGCTGTGGAGTTGAGTACTTCTCGTTTGTTTGCATCAGACACGAGATAGTGCACGTGACACCTACGTTAAAACATGCTGTCACGTGCGTTGTGTTAAGTCAACACGTGACTGAAAGATTGCACGAGTCACGTGGTGGATACGACACATCTACAAACACATCTAAAATCTGCACGAAGAAACAAATAACAATAGGTGTCATTAGAAAAACATAAATTAACACTACATCTAAATGTGAAAGCAAAGTGGATCGTGTTTCGCTTAACCAGATATGTAAAGAACTCATTTTACTCCACCAATTAGCTAAGACTTTCATCATTTAGCAAAACTATTAGACCTTACATTCAATCACAAAGGACACACGTTCTGTCAGTATTTAGAGTGATGTCATTCATTGCAGTCGTGTACATGTCAAGATATGGCATAGTTTAGTCAAGACCACTCAATTTCCGCTGTTCTGTTTACGGTTCGCCAATGCCACTTGGCAGACTCACACACACCGCTAATTCAATTAGATAATTGACATTATGGGGCCCAAGCAATTAGACAGCAAGGCGTCTATTGGTCGAACAACGATTAGAATAGCAACCTAAATTGATCTCATCGACCCGAACTTACAGAATCAGCCTACAGTTGCGCGTCAGAGTTTGCTGCCACGCTGTCGATGGAGCGAGCCGAGCCTGCAGATACGGAGGTCAGACAACAGCAGGCTGGTTCCCTCCGTGGCAATGCAGTTCGAGTGCACGAAGGTGTTGTTCTACAGGGCGGAGGGCCTGAAACGTACTCGGAGTCGTCTCCCGGTCGACAAGTAGAGCAGGAGAGGGACACAGAGGGAGGACAAGTTCTCGGTGAGTGTCACGTTTTGTAGCAACAAGTCTACACGATTGTGTACTGTATACGCGGTCTGCAATGTTGCCCTCTCCGTTTCTTGCACGTGAACGAGCAAACAAGATTAGCAGTACTCAGTTTCAGTGGGAAAGCCCGCAAACGCGGTCGCATTACGCAAGACGGCGACAGACGTCGACCAAGACGCCACGTCGAGCTGCGAAAGTTGCCACACTCTATCTGTCCGTTTGAGGATCTGGACGCGTTAGTGGTTAGCAAATGTATTCGTTAATTTAGCTGCAAATAGTCGTGACCGCAGTGTCGCAGCTTCCCGTGGAAATGCAGCGCTCTTTTTCGTTTGAATGGATGAGAATGGTCGAGAGAAAAATATATTAGTGGGTACGACCTTTAATTGGGTTAGGTTAGGTAATGACCATCTTAATTGCTTTAGTGATTAATCCAATTTGTCGTGCTGGTTTTGGCCCTCCCAAGACCATCCCGTAGTTGATACATTCGGCTACGCCAGAGGCTTGCAATTCAATTGTGATTTCCTGATTACTTGCTAATTGAAACCGGAGGAAGCTTGTTAATTAACCATTCATACTCATGTCGTAATTCCGTCTATTGCAGTTGAGGAAGAGGCGTCTTGGCGCAGTAATGGTCTTGAGATGGCAGCTTCTGTAGTCGGTGAATCCTCTGAAATTGACGCGCCTTCAGTAGTAGAGATGTCTGTGGCTGTTTCTAATGAGGAAGGTATGCCCAGAAAGCAGCGTCGATATAGGACAACATTTACTGCTGCACAGCTGCAAGCGTTGGAGGACTCATTTCAGAAGGCTCACTATCCTGATGTGTTTACCAGGGAGGAGCTGGCTGGAAAGATTGGTCTGACGGAGGCAAGAGTTCAGGTGATTGATTATTGGTCTCTAGAGTGCTGTGATGGATGATTGTACTGTATGCATGAGCAATCATGTAACAATGTATGAGCAGTAGCGTCCTGGTCATGAGGCAGCATGTACTAGGAAGGCAATCAACAAACAGCTAGCATTCTAGACACATTGAAATCCTTTAAAGAGAAAGTGCAAGAATTTTCTGGGTGATTTCTGGGTGTCATTTGACATATGTCATAGGCAGATTTTCAATTTTTTTGTGAAATACAGTAGTGTTAGGGTAGTGTCAGTTTCATGCAAGAAACTTTATTATTTAGTTTTCTGGTTTCTTTAACAAACAGGTGTCACCTGTGTTTGGCAGAGTGGTATGTTCTAGAGAGCCTTGCTGTAGTAAGATACTTAGTGCTACCTAATGTTTCCACTAAGCAAGTACCCCCAATGGAGATAAGTTATCTCTATTATTGAAGTTACTACCCAAGTAGTTGAATTGGTAGTTTGCAGTTCTGTGTTGCTCCTATTATATAAATGCATGTGCTTGGTGTTGTTTCCTTGTTGGGATGTTTTCCATAGGACAGGTATGACTGTGAGGTGGGTCTTCCTAATGAAATGAATGAATCAATGTTTGTTTTCTCTGTGAGAGGTCTCCAGTTTAATTAATTAGTACAGCATGCAGTGGAAGTTTAATTAATAGTCTCACATGTGAGCAATACAGTTTCAGCGTACAAAGGCCAGTGGTTCTTCAGTATGTTTGCTATAAACTAAATAACACAATAGCAGACCACCCACTTTTTGTTGTTGATTGTTTGATTTGTTTTCCAGGTTTGGTTTCAGAATCGAAGAGCCAAGTGGAGAAAACGAGAACGAGTGGTTGTGCAGCCTACTCAATTAAATGGTATGATTCCTGACCCCACACAGTCTACAGCAACACTTCAGTCATCTATGCCAAGAGGCATTCCTGTTAATACTATTCAGCATATAATGAGACCAGAGCTACACTCAGTTCATCCTGTGGCACCCTGTACATGGCATCCTCAGCAGATGCCAGTAATGACAGTGCCACCTCCGAATATGGTTGTTACACCTGGAATGGTTCCATCAACTATGAGTCCGACTCAAATGGCTGCACAAGGACACATTGCGTATCCAGTGATGCATAGCCCATATGTGATGTCAGGCTACCCAGGAGGCCCAACACAAATGGTATCCCCTCCTCCAGGTGAGTTTTAGTGATGTGTTATTATGCTGGTATTAGATAGTCATACATTTAAATAGTATGATTTGCCAGTGGTTTCTATGACCAGACTAGTCTGTGTTTGGATGGTACTATAAGTATGTATTACTGTAGCATTAATGAATCAATCAATCAATTAGTATAGTAATGTTCTTTCCTACCTTTGAAGCTCAGCATGATTCATGTTCTAATGCATCAATAGAAAGTGTTAGAAGTCAGTATACTAGGGTGGTCAATTTGGCTTATGAAATGAGTAGGTCCCATAATAATAGCCAAGAGGTTATGTCTAATGTATGCTCTTGTGTATGTGAGAGCTACAAAACAAGCTACCGCAGGGTATGTCTGATAATGTGTCTGTTGGCAGGGTTGGTATATCATCCTGTGATTCAAATGCAGGCTCCTCAGATGACACAGCCAGTTCCTGTGGCTGTCACCTGCTCGCCAATCCATCAAACAATTCCACGATCTGAGCTAGGAACACAGACTAGCATCGATACATTGAGAGTGAAAGCAAAGGAACATGCAGCGACAATAGGCGTGCATCAAGTGAAGACACAAGAATAGCTTCTGACAACGAAGTCTCGATGACAAAGTCGACAGGACGTTTGCTGGAAACAAACCACATGTCCTTTGGTACTTGTTGAGTTACATGGCTGCACAAGACGTACATACATTGGTTACTGGACATTGTACTATATTGTATTGTATGCATTGAGGATTACTTCTTCATTTGTATGCTGTAGAATTTGCTAAGATGAAAAAATCTCAGTGATCCTACTTCTCATCCAGTCCATTCCTGTGTTTTCTTTAATAATTTGTGGTATTAGCATGATATGACATTAGTTATTCAATCATGGTTGACAGTCTGTTTGGTTAGATAGAAGACATGACGTCTGTTTTGATTGCTACAAGATAATTCTAGCAATTACATCACTCAGCAATTAGAGATGGCTTATCAGATTTGTATAGTCACTTGGTAGCCAGTGTTGGATGATTTGAATGTTTGTTGAAAGACTTCTAATGAAGATAGCTACAGTAGGAGTATCTCTACACTGAGTGTGGAGATTAGTCAACCCATTCTCAAGATATAAGGAATGCTCAATCTTTCTATTGTGGTATGACAAGTACCTAGAAAGAATGTGCTTATACAGCAATCACCAAGTCTGGCACCTCTTGACAGGTTACAACCATGACCTGGTCAACTGAACTCATGCAGATCAGTTGACATTATGCATAGTGTTGGGTACATGCAGTCATACTGCAGAGCATACAGATAACACACAAGGGACTACTGTACAGGAATCTCAAGCTTAGATACCCTAATCTCAAGGAAGATCAGCTGGACAACACAAATCATTAATTAAGTTAAAAGGCTAATTAAACTGCAAGGAACTATCAACGCTGCTATGTTTGAACCATAATTGACTACATATTGGAGAGTGACCTTACCCAAACAGAAACATCGCCTTTCTAAAATAAGTGTCACGTGTCTGCCACCACTGAAGTGCATGATATTCAAAGATTCTACCCAATAGACACTGGATTCAGGTTTGTTCCATTTCCCACGATACATATATAACACTACATTTAGCATATAAAACAGCATTGTGTCTACTTCCGAAAAGTCACTAATGACTAGTTTGACATAAAACTACTTGGGGTACATGTATCTCTAGTGTTTTTTGTTATCGTGAGGTCTTCAGTCCTTCAAAAAGCTTTTTCAAATTTACCATTGCAAAACCACTCTGTTTCAGTTGCTCTGTAATGGTGGCATGTATGGCATTAAAGTCATCTTTAAAACCTCGAATAGCTGCAAATTGTAAAAAAGCATATCACCTTGAGGATATAGCCATAGTACCATTCTTTCACCTCAACCAACTAATACAGTAGGAAGTCAGAAGACCTCCAGCTACTCTGCCCACAGAGAGATACGCCAGTGGTCATGTCTGTGGGATGGTTGGTTGAAACGAAAGAACTAGACTGTCAAGTGTAAAGATGTGACTCTACCTCTCATTTTGCCATGCTTGTTAGCATCTTCGGACAGAGCCTCATTGTAATCAAACAGATACTGATAGTATCTAAGTTGAGTGTAAAGTGCAGATTCTGAATACTAAGGACAGAAACATCATGTAAGTAATTACAGATGACTCTGCAGATAGGCAAGCAGGAAACAGTTACAGACAACCATATACCACTAAACTACCTCTTGCTTCATTGAACCTCGAGGTTTATGAAGCTCCACTCGCCTTGTCCTGGTTTCCAGTAAATGGTCTTCACTTACCATCCAGCCCTAAACAATTGCACTATTGTACCCACATTCTAATCATCACTGTGTGTTTCATTGCCTGATAGTATCTGGTGATATGCTCTCTCATCAGCAATGTGAGTCTATTCCGAATTGCTGGTGTACTGTACTGTGCTGTACACACTGGACATACAAGACCACACACAAAGCTTGAGCCCTAAATGGAAGCCATGTTACATGATGTCGATATATTTAGTGAGTTGCATCTTACACTTGCCTTCACTACTCCTTCATACTCAGCTGTAGCTCCACAATTGTCAGCTGTGCATGTCAAAACAAGTCTTGCTGCATCCTATACAGTTACTGAGTATGATAAATAAAAAGGTAAACCAAGAAATCACACGCAGAGAGCCATTCAAATGAACAGACACACATATACAGACCCAACAAGGTAGACACCCTAAGAAAGCAGTAGTGTCCACACTTGGTAAGAAATTAATAAATATACCTTGAATTTTTCCTCCATAGTCATTTGAGTTGTGCTTCCCAGCAGAGCATCTGTTCCTTCATCGTCATTATTATATGAATGTTGATATGACGACGAGTCCAAACCTTCAATACAAACGACATGGCATATTACTGACAATGGATGGCAATACACCTTTCAGACCAAGACAATCTGCTATCAGTGCTCCATCAGTTCCAGAAATTGGATCACAAAGACGTGATACAACAGGATGTACCTGCTGCTGCAGATAATAGTTATAGTCTAGAACAACACATAGAATACAAAAATCAGTTTGTGGGGACCTTCAATATATGCAATATTTCAGTATAAATTTGATTATTTTATAATCCAGCTAATTCACTAGATAACATTTGCCTTGGCAGTCGCACACAGCTGTTGGCAGCAGAAGGTTGTCTACTGCACTACTGTTAATCACAAAGCCATTTCAGAAACAGCAAATGATGTGGTAAGCATGAAAGACACAAGCAATACTGTTAGAAACCTACACCAATTTAGCATACATTCCGTCATCTATTTACATGATGGATACGTCAACTGCAACAGCATCTACCAGTACTCATTCATCTAAGATGCAGAATACTGGCAAGTTCTATTCCTATTCAATGGTGGCATCTTTATTCAAAGGCGGCTTTCAATTGACGAAATATGAAAAGAATAATTGCAAATTTGTATATAAACAGGACTTAAATTTGCATACAATCGAACCTTGCCCACATATAACATGGAAGCTCATAGAGTAGTTAAACTTATTATGTTTTTTAAATTTATGCCTAAACCATAATTAAACTAACCTGTGTAGCAGCAAAAATAAAACGCTGTTGTGCACTCTGTATGCCCTTATCGATAAATTTAATGTAAGATCTAAAGTATGTCCTTGCAGTAGCTTACCAATTTTCAATGTGTCAGAACGCCTTAGTTCATCTGGGTGATAGCCTCGAAGTGTGGCTGATTGATTAGAGCCGTCCTGTTATAAATCAATTCATGTCAATCCTCCAAAATACAAAATACAAGTATTCAGCGTTTGCACTGGTCACTCTAAAAATGTTAAAATGCAGCTGGTGTGTTGTCTGTATAATGTTTGTCCAAAAATACAAGTTTATTAGACTGAAATTTCAGTGTATGTGGCATATGATATGTAAGTAGATGCTTGTGTGCACTAATAATCAGTTTATAAAGCATTCAAACCTACCAAACAAATAATGTATGGGACTGTGTCTCCACTTCTAAAGTGCCTTCCTTTCGATTTCAACCTTACGGCAACCTGCACATGTGGCAAGCTGTTCTTGTCAGGGTAGTCGTCTGGATTTTTTGTCAATGATTTTGTTATCACAAACTTCTCCAGTGGAACCTGATCATTTTCCACGTTCTGCTTGATATCTCGAAGTCTTGTGTGAATATTTTCAACAATGATGTCTCGAGATTGAACAGACAAAATCTCTCCAATTACATACCTAAAAAGAAGCAATACTCAACAAATCAAGAGAAAATGGCACACTTCAAACACACCAGTCAAGATTAGGCAATCAAATGGCACATACTAATCGTTGCATATGCTGACAAGATCACTAGCACTAAAATGGTTAGTGTACTCACTCTCCAGCGTCTTTGGCTAGTCCACACCAATCTCTCCGAACAATGTCCAAGCCCTTCATTTCCTTCACATGACTAGTCGATCCTAATAACAAGCAAACGGTTAGCAAGTACCTATCAACAGCCCTGCAAAACAAGAGTTGCTACCATCACTGTTCACTTGTAATACAACAGCTGCATACCTACACGTTTAATCATGAATTAATACAAAGTGAGGATAAGATTTATGCAACCATAATTAATGTGTGTGCACATACTGGTATTTGTTTAACCACTAATTACTGCTAGTCTAGCTTTCTATGCTACTCCCTGCACAACTGAAAATCTACAGAATGAACACAACAACAATTACTTTTTTTTCTTCAGCAGTAACATTGACCTGAAAATTCCATCAATACCAATTTCTACCTGCCTGTACAATTTGTTCACTTCTGCTTGGATCTGATAAAAACAATTCAATAATCATATATATATATATATATATATATATATATATATATATATATATATATATATAATGTAATGGCAATATCACAGTGACTAATTTTAGTTGTCCTACCCTCTGTCCTATTTGATAGACTTGCTGTAGGTCTGTGCAGTTTGTATTAATCATGATTGAGTCGGTATCTCCATAGATGACTTCCAAATTCAACTAAGAAACACACCAATAAACACTGACAAAGACTCTCAATGCCAATACTCAACAGTAAAAACAGCATACAGACTAGAAAACAAATGAATCCATTTAGCATTTTCCACACCTGTGGAGACCTGAGTACTGCAAAAACGTAAAGTCTTGCAGTACACACAAGATACACACACATAGACCACAGTAAACAAAAAAAAACATTCTAAATTCGAGAGTAACAAACTACAGAAATACAAATAAATAAATAAACGAACAGACAAACAGAGATGACATATGACAATGATAAACATGTAAACAAAACATGTGGTGAAACATATCATAATAGGACTTCAAAGCAAAGACACAACATGACAACTTGCTACTTACTGTCTGCGCAAGGTCTTTTGTTTTCAGCAGAATCTGAAAGAAAAATCACAAGAGTACACCAATCTCCTACAATAAATACAGTTTCCACCAAAGTAACAAATGCCAACCAAACCCAAACAAAAACACAATGAAGCACAAATTAATTATAAGTAATGCCACACAACATCATGATTTCACAGACAAGCCACTCCATTGCTTAGAACACCTACCTCCCGACCTTTCCCTGTCACCAAAGCAGCCAGTGGTTTAGCATAAAAACGAGAATGGGAAAATCCAAGACATCCATACATGCTGTTGGCAGTCAGTTTGAGAGCTTGCTGACGGATATTAAACTATAAAATAAGATTAAAACAATGAGGGTAAACACAAATAGGAGAAGACTGTAGCAACAGACTTGCAGGTATTGCTCATCATCTCTGTCCACTGATTTCATTAGTTTCTTCACCTAAATTTGTCAACACTAGTATAAGGTCGCACATCATGGCTTCACAACTTAATAAACATTATATATTAAACAGAATGCATCATGCATTTGAGTCCTAGAGAGTCACTGTGTTATGAAAAGTTGTGAAGTCTACTTTCAATTGGAAGTAAGCAAGTTTCTGAAGTACTGTCTTGTCCGACTAAGAATGATGAATATAGCAGAAACTTAAAACAAGCTCATAGAGCTAATGGTCCCTAACTCTGATAGAAATACAACAAAGTCTCAACTGACCATTTGGCGGTCTATGCATGACTCAAGTGCATTCACGTCATAGGATGCTGTAAAGAAAAGCAGTGCGTCGTCAATTTAGTTAGGCTTCCATTCCTATGCAATAAAGAAGTTCTTAACATAGCAAATGAAAGCCTTTACTTGATTTCTATCCCCTACAATCTGCAATTTAATTAATGTGTGCAATACTAGACCACAAGTCCAGCTGTTGAAAGAAAACAAGTGCAGATGCATTCCAACTGTATTATTGGTATGTGTGTCTGAAATAGACTTTGTATGTTATAGGGATGCTTCTCAGTAGCTTCCAATGCAATATCAAAATTTCAAACCTGACAATTTTTCATAGCCAAACATTTGTATTTGTATAAGTTCAAATAAAGAGAATGACTTCAAACCATACATACCTCTCTTCTTCTTTCAACTAAAGCCCTGATCTGAGTTGGCAAGACTCCCTGATCAACACTGGAATCTGGAAGATCAACTAGCATTTCTTCATCTTCCCCTAGATCCTAATCAGCCAGTAAATATGCGATAACATTAATAGCCTATTACCAGTAGTTGAGATCTCAAGACCTTACATTGGTACTGTAACTGTGTTTGCTTCTGTCAATTGTTGTAAAGCAAATGTTGTATTCCTGAATGATGGATGGGTAAAGACTGTTGAAGTCAAGGAGCAGAATGAAACGATCATATAATCCTGTAACACAAGCAAATCAATCAAATGTAGCAACAAAGCAAGTAATAAACTTCAAAGAAACAGAAAGAGGCATAGTCAACACTCATGCATGCGCAAGCACACATGCACACACATGCAACCATGCACACACACACACACACACACACACACACACACACACACACACACACACTATCTTAAACATGTAGTGCTGTACCCTTTTTTGGTTCTAAAACCAGTCCTCCAGTGTACTTTGATTTTCGTTTGCCTTTCTTTGACCCTGTCTTTATTGTGTCATCGTTAGGGTCAACAGGATCCGCCTGATCAGAAGCAACAACTTTAGTAAACTTGACATTGTACTTTTGCATTATTGTCTGACAGGTGCAGATGTCTTGTTGGCACTCCATGATTTGTCTGGACAAATGTAATTCCTGCAAAGAAATTATTTGTGGTATAGCAATGCATTATGAAATAGAAACTTTCAGACATTAAAAGCAATGACCTATTTACACAAAATGTAAATGACTACATAGCTGCCCCTGAAAGATAAAATATTGAACAGTACTTATGTCTGAGTTCTGGCTTAATGACTACACCGCATATTGATAAGCTGTCTCTAAATATCGTTCCCATTATTCAATGCTTATTGAAACAACATTTACTTATTTATTATTATTAAGTATTACTGACAGACACTGAACATTGAAGACTGCATCAATGTCATAAACATTTCCGTTTGACATATCATAGTATGATACCACTAATGTGTACCAGAAAAATCATGGTGTATTACTACAGTAACACACACCATCAAGTTACAAAAGTCAACTCCTACGCAGAAAGCACTTGCACTAACAGCAACTACACCTGTCTAATTCAAATGGTATAACTAGTGTTCCAAATTTTTATGGCAGATGTAGTCGTCACCTTGGCAACCTCACAAAATTTCAGTCTCTAAGGAGTTTAGGACTGTTACATATACATTAATACCAAATAGTGATAATTGAAATAATTGGTCATCAAATGACAACTTGACCACCACTCTTTTGAACACTGACACTATTTTTAGAGCAAAGTAGATGATATGGCCTTGGACAACAATACGTGCATTTGAAAGATCCAGCAATGTCAGTGCTTTCAGTTGCTGATTTGTTAGCTTCTGGTGCTGAATTATCTGAATAGCATTTTTTTGTCTTTATAAATGCTCCTGAGATCGCTTTGTCTCTGTATCTCTCCCGTGCATTCTGATTGGAAGACTAATAGATGAGTGGACAAAGACACAAACAGCTTAACATACCATATAGACATATGAACTAACAAACAGCAGTATAATTTGCAGATAAAAGATTAAATGGGCAACCAAACAAAAAGACATAAACCATGAAATCCTGCATATGTTTTACTTTTCATGAAACGCATGAAGAAGAAGAAACTCATTTCTCTCAGACCTCCCACCCAAAAGAGTTCTTGTCTGCACAACATCTTGTTAAAACAAATAATTGTATAGATATTACCAAACGCACCAAAATGTTGCCACAGATGTTGGTTATTTGTACAGCAAGTGGCAAGACCTAAGGTGTCATCATCAGAGTAACAAAAAATCATGTACTTGCAGTTATGAACTTACGTTCAACTCAAACATGATGCCATAACACAGTGAGGCATCATTCTAAGAATACAAAATCAGTCACAGCCTAAGAGCCAAACCATCAAAATGAATGTGTTAGTGAGCATGCATGAGCATAGTCAAGCAAAACAGCGAAAGAACATACTACAAGCCATTACCAGCGTGTGATCAAGTAACTTTAACAGATCTGGTGATTGTCTGATAAACAATAGCAGTACAGTTACACACAATAATGCCACACACAAATTGACAACTTACCCAAACATTTTTTGTAAATCTTCATTGTCAATAGCTACACGCTTGCGTTTCAACACAACTTGAGTCAATGCTAAGAATAATAGAGAAACAAAGACACTTTACAATAATAATGTGTAGAGTATTTCAAGTTGATTTTGTCATTAAGGTTGAATAGCAGCTAAACTCAAGAACAACCTTGTACAGCATGTTTAGTGTGGCCGACCACTCCAATACAATTGAGTATGCTTGATACAACCATTCTACAAATACTTTAAAATATAATATTATCAAAATCCTAGAATGCTATCGCTGTGATGCAAACAATGGGTGATCATCTACATGTTGTTGGAACATTCTGCACCTTGGTCAGCAAGAAATAAATTCTATATTTAATTAAAAGCATTACTTAAAATGTCCATTTGGTTGTATCCATGAACAGTGTTTCTATTCTGATTACAGTTTCTCAATTAACAGCCACTGAAACTCAACAAACATTGAACTGAATTGCACATCACCTGTCAGATCATAACTAGAACATCTTATCAGCTCCTTTGATGACAGTTTCACATCACACATCATGCGTCCTGCCATTGCAATTCTTTCACCAGTACTCACACCAAATCCACCTGGTCCTGACAAACGAGGCATGATTGATCGTCTCAAACGACCAACACGAGACCAGTGAGGAACTTTTTCATGTGCAAGTCGATGTAATAGAACATCCAACTCAAAACCAACCATGTCGTGACCAATGATAAGGTCAGGATCAATTTTATGAATTTTAGCAACAAAAAATGCTAGCATTGCTCGCTCTGAAGATGTCACTTCTATCTTGGTGTGCTAGTCAATAAACAGAAAATCATAAATAAGGAGCAATCAAAATTTCTAGCAGTTACATAATTCTTGACTTGAGAAGTGAAGTCGTGTGGAAACAGTTGATCATTCAGCTTTCGCACACCTGAAACACAGCAAATCTAAAAACTAAGCTGCTGCAACAAGTTGAGAAAGGTTCAAACATCTATACACAGTCAAATAGACTCAATTTCCTGTTAGTCTCTGTGTGAGCATGTGGTGCGTGTGCATTTTTGTTTGTATGTGTGTGCACATTTCCTACCACCTGCATAGCGTTGGGGGAGGGGGATGGAGAAGGCTATAGCCCCCAAACATTTTGGTCGTGTCACTCCGGTTCAAGCAGAACTATGAGTTACTAACCAGTCCACTTAATCTTAGAGTAGTATGTAATGTTGACGACGACGTTGACTACCTCTTTGATAATACACATCATCATTTCAGTACAATAAAACCAGTGTCAAGAAGTCATGAACACGTGAAATGAGCATACCCATCACTTTTACGACATTTGCTATGCTATCCGGCAATGGCAGAGTAACAAAGACCGCATCAAATAGGCAGAAGCCTATCCATCAACTAGTTTTCAAGGTCGACAACCCGGCTGACCAGAGAATGGAATCTCCAGCTGCTCCGCTACCTAACAATTTGCATGCACTCCGTACTTTCTCCACTTTGTGCTCAGGCTATTCTAGCTAACTAGCTAGGCCTATGGCTTGCTACATTACGCGAAAAGCTAAAATTGGTCAATGCCGGTTTGCACTGAATTAGTATTCTAGATACTATTGTTATCGAGATGCCATCTAATTTAACAATCGGAGCCTTGAAAACCTTTCTTGGCACGAACTGTAAAAGTGTTTCGGTTCCACCCTTTACGCACACTGACGGCACTCAGTCCCGCAGTATATTTGTAACCTGAAATCGATACTCTTTACTTACATGCATACAAACTGTAAGCAAGGAAGTAAAAAGTAAACAATTGGGCGTGGTTTGCAAGTAAAAATGAGCGTGGTTTGCAGCCTAATTTATTAGACACCAAACTTGAGGACAACGCTACCGCCACCTAGTCACTGATGGCTTCATGTTCCGTCTAAGTATGTCATGTAAATACTGTAATAATCTCTATGCCATTTCTATTTCTGTTGCATCTACAACTCGCATTATGAGAAAACTTACAAGCCACATGGCTCTGAAAATGATGTTTAGGAGCTGCTTTGTCAATATGAACAGCAGAGTTTATCAACGAACCAATTGCAACGATCTACAAACAACAGCACCAACACTTCATTAGCAAACTCAAACAATAGATCACGTCCCATCCTACACATCAGAACATCATAAATCATATTTCCTGCTCTAAACGTTTTTTCTTAATTAACTACGGCAAAAATAATGCTCACAGTAAGGTGTTTTCAAATTTGTACAAGACAATCTGACGCTTTCTTTAAAAACAAACCAAAAATATGCCTTAGATTTTGATGAACTCAACCTTTAAGACTTTTGAATTAAATTCTCATTACTTATTATGCATGAATTGCAGGATAAAAATAACTTGCTTGACTTCAAGTGAAAAATATACCTCGTGTGTATGTGTCTTTGAATTCAATATGGTTTTCATGGCAATGCTCATCACAACCTACCACCACAGCAGTTAATGAAGACACATCAACAATTCAGTATCATCACACACCAGTGGTGGTGGTGGTTCTTGCTTTGGAGCTACTTCGATTAAGTCTGGTTTATCCAACTCAACTTCCACTTTGCACCAACTGATTGACTGGGAAAGTGGTCCTGGAAAACAAAGTTCAAGTGTTCTTAATTTCAGTCTTTAGGTTCGCTGTCTTTCTGTCATATGTCTTCCTCGTTGCCCGTCTGGCTGTCTATATGTTCCTGTCCCAAATACTTCATCTACTGTAACTCTTTCTACATAATGTGTCTCAGCCAACATGTTGTTTAATTATGCTTCACTCTCACTAAATCTGTACCTGTGTACAGTCCAAATGTCTTACTGCGGCCTGTTGGTCTTTCACTATGCTATTCATCTCTCTTGCCATCTACAATGCCCCAAGTTGTTATTTCTCTGAAGTTACACGTTTGATACCATGCAACACCATGATGGCGGCATCAGTTAATTAAACTTTAGTTGACATTTGATGAGCTGTCTACATCAATCATCCACTGTCTAGGTAAGATGTCACAGCAATATCAATCTCTATGTGGTCTATTTCCAACCAACCTCAACCCACTCAACTGTCTGTTGAACTAGCCACATTATCAAGTTCCCTATGTCTCATGTCAGCATCATTTTATCACTCACTAGGATTCTTGATGTGCAGCCAGCTAGGGCCTTTCAGTCTCTGTTGGATTATCAACAATTCAAGACTAAAAACAAGATAAACCACTACTATCTGACACAACATAAATAAATAATTTGCCAAAAACCCCTCACCTTGATGTATTGGTTCCAAACACATGACAGAAGGTGTTGCCACTCATATCCGAAGGAAGCGGAGGGTAGTCAGCCTACCAAGCAAATATTTACAATCATCATTTTATCTGTGTGTCTCCTTGCCTGTCTGTCCTTTTTATAATAAAAAAGTCCATGTGACAAGACATGAACTGGTGTTTACGCCTGTCATATGCACTTACACATCCAACCAGAAACAAAAAGAAACATGTCTGCTTATGTGTTTGCCTTTGAACAATCCCGTCTCTCTATCCACTCACATAAATATACATAATTATAGATATTGGTCAGTTTCTCAGTGTTGTCATCCTAACGAATGTGTTGCTAGTCCAAATTGTTTTACTCACAGAATATTTGACTTCAAGATACTCAGAAAACTTGGGCACTCCCGGTACATCAAAGCAGTAGTTTTTTGAAACACGCTAAAATACAAAGCAACTACTTAAGTCAGAATAAATCAATTAATGCATTAGCAACTAACCTTTGAGGTAAATTTCATGATCTTGAACCGGCTGGCAACTTTCTCATCAAATTCCTACAAAAAATCACCAACTCATTCCTTTAGAGTTATTTCTATACAGTAAGTAACAGATTGTTACATGGATTATAGTGAAAACCATTATACTGTACGTTTGTATTAAACTTTTAAGCATGCACTTTTGTTGACTTAAGTAAGATGTTAAAAATAAAGAGTAATAATTCCCTGGAAGTGCTGCCCTCTAGATATCAGTTGTTACACAAGTGGCAGGTACTTATGGCATTTATGGCACTAGTTAAATTGAAACCTCACAAGATTATCAACAAGATAATTTTTTCTATTGGTGTACGTAATAGTTGCCTAAGTATTCACTCTACTAACTCACTTTGTAAACATCCATTATTGATACATCTTCATCTGTTGCCTTTCCCAAAGAGTTAAGAACCTGCAAAATACCAAACTGAATGTCAGCATCTACGCACAAATAACATGCACTTGCCTTTTCTCTTGGAAGGAAGTACATCTGCCGAGGAATGTTTTGTACAACAACGCAACAGCTGGCATGACGGCAGACACTTAGTTAAACTTTAAAGGTAAGACAAGTAAATCCTCTCTACCGATTACCTGACATGAGTCTTTGCTGACTCAATCCAAACTTTTCCAAACAAGTAAACAGTTCCTACAAAAAGAAGCAGCAAGCGAATATTTATTGCTCACAAAACAAGTCAATTCTTATGTCTTTCCCATCAAGTAATATCAACCTGGCTGTTTTGCCTCTTCATGTGCATCAAGCCAATAGAACTGAAGAACTTCACTACCTAAAAAGTGACAAAATTATGACAAAACATAAACATAAACTAACAGTAAGTCATCAACAATTCATTTAAATCTCACCGTCAATGTCTTGTAAAGGCAAAGATGAAGTGTCAATATCGGGAGCTGTAACTAGCTGCAAGACAAAAATTTGTTACCAGACAATGGCATGAGAAATTGACACCACGGGTAGTAAGCAACACAAGACACAACCTAAAAGATCATTTGTGACAACAAAATTACAAAAACCATCTAGCACCTCTTGTTTTGATGAAGAAAGCTGGTCACGCACAGTTTCCCATCCGACTGAGTCTAGCAGGTCTAGCCTATCAAATCACCAACACATCACATCACACAAAAATGCACAAGAAAAAATGAGACATAGCAGAGTGACAAAACAAGAAGAGGAAGATGAACACACAGGGGCATTTCCACTAGAGCCTAAACCGGTTTAACAAGTCATTTAGACTAAGCTGGTTTAATTAAGAATTGACTTGTTTCCACCTGCACTAAACCAGTTATATTTTAAACCTAAACCGCTTTCTTAAACCTACTTCAAAGTAGTTTAGGTTGAACTGTCACGTGACAGTAGCGCGCTTGTTTAGATGGCTTCTGACAACCGCGTTTTGATGATATTGACTATTTTGCTGAGATAGGATAAGGGTCGTTAATTAACTAGGGGAAAGAAATCAGCAGCTACGGAGGGAGAGAGAGAGAGAAGCCAATGTCCTTGGTCATTGTCATGCAAATTCCTACTAGCAGATGCTGAATCAGTGAAAACCAACAGTTGCTCTGACTTGGTGACACAGCAGCCCAATACTTCAAACTAAGGCATTCGTAGACAGTTTGTTTTGCACATCCCAAATGTGCAAGTCCCTAGTGAAAACAGTCGCTTTCTTGAACGGGTTGAGTTTTAAAATGTGTTTAAGCTAAACTAGTTTAATTAAGGTGCAGCTAGTGGAAACACGGCCACAGTCTGATACTCACATAGACATGCATGAATGATAAGTGTCCACGCAGACAAACTGCAAGCAGCCACAGTTAATATGCACAAAGACAAAACCAGATACACTATAGACGATTACCAGAAAGAGTGAAACAGGTATACAGTCACAAATCTTACACAACAACTGGTTCCCGGACTTTCTGTCCAGATGTGGCAGTTGAGTGACTGATGGCAGCCTCCTATAATGTAAAGTATAAATTACATATGTCTCTCTGTATATGTATTGTGCCAACACATATATATTTCAAAGCTACAATATAACCAACCAACCTGATGTATATTAGGATTCACAAAATTGTCATCATTTAGGTCATCCCATCCACTGCCTTCGATGTCAGCCCTGTCGTGATATTCATAAGTAAGCAACAAGAGAAAAATAAACAGACAATAAAGCAAACAGAAACACCAGACACATACTGCATGTCACTAATGTCCATATCTGTGACTTCATTGTCCATATGCCCTTCACTCTCCTTTTCAAGTCTGTCAATATCATCACGTCTCTGCATATCATCACTTCCATGTTTGACTGCACCACGACTTTCAGATTTCGATTGAAAAAATTCAATCCTCTTGCTGCTGCTTTCTCTAAAATTTGCACTTTGCTTTGGTGTTGAACATGTCGTGTCTTCTGGCAGATCTTCAGGCTTCTGTTGATAAAGAGGAGAATACGCTCTTTGTTGTGATACAAGCTACAGCAACATAGGCATTAACTAATGATATGCAGACAAAACATACAGACATAGATAATGACATTTCAATATTGGTTAGTAATTTCAGCAATTTTGCCTGAGTAAAAACAGCAAGCCAACTATTGTCTCACAGTGTCACTTGTTTGCTGTATCAACATATAAATTATTAGAACCTGGTGGCAAGAGCATCTATTAAATCTCCAACTTCAAGCATGCAGGTTCTACAAAAAATCTGCTTCCTTCCTTCACACTGTCTTCTGTGCAGTACAGTTTTGTGCGACTTAAAAAGTTTTCTTTATACAAACAAAAACATGCTGGGATAACAGCATAAGTGATTTAGAAAAATATACATTGGTATTGCAAGTCTATTACTCGTATAGTACATGTACGTATCAATTTCAAATTACTGGTGTATGCAGTGGTGTAGACTTCTTGAGGCCATGACTCCTTCACATAATATACAGGTCAGATCACTTTCCATACAAAAACCTCCATGTAATACTTCAATCCTTTATTCTTCCTTTTCCCAGGCAAAGGCACCGGAGTGTGCTAACAAAATCAAAGCATAGTAAATAATTTAGATAAGTTGAAAGTGACATCCCATATTTTCAGATAATGAAACTGACATTCAAGTCATTCAAGATGTCGTCTAAAATTCCATCATCACCGAGAGACAATGACTCCTAATGACAGCAAAACAAAATTAAGACAAACTGTTAATTTTTAGTGCAATAGAATAGTGTGTGTGTGTGTGTGCGCGCGCACGCGCACAACTCATTTCATTGTGTTTACATGTTTTAACTTTACAACCTCTTTTGCTTGTTTCTTTGGACCAACAGTTAGAAGCATGCTCTTGATGTTCTTTGGCTGGGTTGTCATTCGCTGAACATTCTACATAAATAAATACAAACGTCCAATAATGCAGATAACAACTGATTGAGGTCACATTAATTAAAGCACACAAACCGATTTCTTCTTCTTCTTCTCATCCAGTTTTGCTCGCTTGGCTGCTTGCATGGGCTGCTCTAAATCGTCATCAAATATCTCACGTCCATCATCAGCATACCCAGTTCCATCTTCACACAAATCAAAGTTTAAATTTTAACTACTAGGGGTTCATTTCTTTTACCTACTCCAGCTAATTCAGATTAGATGGATTAGCTAATCCAAGTAATCCAGCTAATCTATCCGATACGCGGACTAGACGGATTAGCTGGATTAGGTAAAAGAAATGCACCCTAGAACACATGTACAGATGGTAGAAATGATGTCAACGACATACCGTCGTCTATCACAAAGTCCTCTTCTCTGCGACGAGTGACAATGTCACCATACTCATCATCGTCAACTAGCTCGTACACGTCTTCTACTTCCTTCGGCTAAACAAAATAGGAGACGTCATTTCAGTCCCTCATAGTCACGTGACTCTTTACCTTGTACTCTGGCCGAATACCAGATTTCGCTTGCCTGGAAACGATAACCAAATTTCTGTAAAAACCAAAGGCACAATTGAAAATGTTTTCGCTCGCCTAATCTTGTCCAGAGCAGCGACTTTGGCTGAATTTATTTTGCTTCGTCGAGACCTTCTGGGTTCTAAAGAACAAGTATTGTACGACCATAATGTCAAAAATAGCAGCTTGGATTTGTTCTACCATCCTCTCGAGAACTGGCTTGCATGATTGATAAGTTGCGCCAAGAGCATCCGGGAGCTTTATTTCATTTCGCGCCAAAATGATTGTCCTATCTTGTAGTTTAGTACGCAATCACACTGACAGTACGTGTACAAGTATTTGTACACGTGTACTGTACCTGTAGGATTTCTGTAACTGTTGCGTAGATAGAATTTTTACTTCAAGTTTTAACATCACTTTGTCGCTGCGTCTAGATATGTTTTTTAAATTTTCTTTTTTCTCTTTTCAGCAGTGGCGTAACTAGGCACTAGAGGCAATTGCAACCGATACAACTATTTCTGTAGCCTCGTTACCCAGGCCCTCTTGCGCGCCCTCTTAGAGTGCAAGAGGGCCTGAGTGCGAGGCGCTTGTCTGCCTCAAAATGGGCGTGGCTGTTAAAAAAATTGGGTGCCAGAAGAAAGGATCTGTAGTCTAGTTCTGTGCATATTCCTAGAGACTTTGAAGATCAACAAAGTGAACGAACAATCGCAGGCGAATTTTTTAGGTCCGGGATTTTGTGTTATATCCGCACAACAACCGCTAAACACTTAGTTAATTGCCCGTACAAACGAACGGGTTAATCAGCTAATATATACATATATCTATAATAGTAAATAAAGCTGTGTTTACCGTCGCTTCAGAGCGACGAGCGTAGCCTCATACCAGACCCTCTCGCGCCGTCGTGCCCGGTTCCCGTATCAGGGAGTGCCGTAGCACTCCCTATGTAGGGATGCGAAGAATCTAAAATGGCGCCCCATACAAAAATATCCAAACGCATCCGAACCGGATCTCTCAGAACTCATTACAGAGATCTCGGACCCACGTAGCGCTCAACTTCAAACGTTCCTAATGGTAGCCAGACTATCACCGCTGACACTATACGCCTCAGAAGCCAGCTATCGGCAAGTAAAAAAACCCGATTTATTCTTTTCACATTTCACATTTCACTGGAAGCAACTACAACGACGAGAGTCACACCAAACGATTCGCTCTTGTCCGAAGAATTGCACTGACCCACCAGCTAGAAATGTGCAATGTCACCTTGTACCTGCTTCGCACAACGCCATGTTGTTCCGGTCACGTGTGCACATGTGACTACCGTTTGGAAGCCAAGCTGCCACTTCCACCTGCTGCTACATGCTGCTTACAGTTGCGTGTAGTTGAACATGTACGACTATGTTCAACGGCGCGGCGTCCTGGCTGACTCTCTGTGCATGTAAGCGTATCTCTTTCGTGGAACCCTAGGTAATGGGAGTTGTTTATAGATGCAATCAGTGGTATTACGTACATCCGTCAGCTGCGACGTACATCCGTCAGCTGCTACGTACTTCCGTGTATGCTGAGCGTAACGTGGGAGTTGTCTAGAGATGCAGTCGGCAAGTAAACAGACGCACACAGACAGATACACAGACAGACATACAGACGGACACACAGACGGACAGACAGATGGACACACGTACATGACAGAAAGACAGACAACAGGTACCGTTTGGAAGGCTAGCTGTTTTGGTCACGTGTGTACATGTGACTACCGTTTGGAAGGCTAGCTGCCACTTGTTTATAGCGCTAGGACTGTCATTTCCATTTCAGACTACATACACATACTCGATGCATTATCCCTCTTTAGTTTCAAACTACATACACATACTACTATTTATCGGTCTATTACTGAAGACACCACTGAAATGTCAATGTACATTAATTATCGTGATATGGTTCACTTCGAAGTTGTGCGAAGCTGCATACCCGATTGTTATACTGTCTAGAAAGGTCACTTGAAAAGAAATACCGTAGCTAAACTGGGATGTGCAGCATCTAATTACAGCCTGGAATTCCTGGCCTAGGGTGGGAGGGGGTGCGGGACAGAGAGTGCAACCTCCATGTGGTCTGTCCTGGGGTTTTCGACATGAAAGTATTCTCACATGTTCAAAATGCTAAACACTCCGTTTACTAATACTGTCATTTCCATCTAAAAATACAGGGTGTTTCAAAAGTAACATACCAGTATATTATTGAAATACATCCAGGAGCCGTATCATTGGGCCAATCTTCTTCGACAGCACCGTTAACTCTGATCGGTATATTAAGAACATTTTTGTTCCGTTTTCTGAACAACTTACAGCATCAGAAAAGCAAAGAACATGGTTCCAACAAGATGGCGCCACTGCTCATACTGCACGAGCTACGATGAGAGCCGTCCGCAAGGTATTCGGTGAACGCGTCATTTCACGAGATTTATGGCCACCACGCTCACCAGACCTGACGCCACCGGATTTTTACCTTTGGGGAAAATTGAAAGATCTTGTTTATGCTGACAATCCTCGTTCAATCAATGATCTTAAACATAATATCAGACAAATCATTGCCGATATCAGATGTGAGGAACTGCACCGAGTCTTGAGCAGCCTGCGTCGGAGAGTCGAACTCTGTCTCCAAGTGGATGGCTCACATTTCCAGCAACTGTTATGATTAGTTAATGTAGCAAATATTTCTAATTATAAATATTTTTAATTATAAATACTTTCGGTATGTTACTTTTGAAACACCCTGTATATGAAACAAGTCCAAAAATATATGAAACAAGTCCAAAAACATTTTGAGAAAATGATGGGTATGTAGGGATGAGTATGTAGGGATGGGTATGTACAGACTTGGACAAAATTATAGGGACACCCCGCTGTGGGTATGTAGTAACACAATAATTAGGTCACAATTTACCAACTATCAATATTGTTAAGAACTTACTAGTTACCGCGTTGCAATTGATTGTTAGGTTTCTTGAGAATACTGTAGACCCTAAATTGTTTTCTTTACGTTTCGCATTGAGGAAAACGAGACCTAAAAGTGTATGACGTCATGACTGCGTAAGCGTCGTAAGTTAGACTCTCTCTGATTTTGTTTAGTGGCTTTTAAAAAAGCCGCTTTTAATAACGCGAAGGAAATTGAAGCCCTTCACCAGTTCCTCAGTACCGAGTGTTCCCGCCTCTCGCCCTCCTGATTGCGTCCAAACGTCGCGGAACACTTTGACGCAATCAAGGTTGAATAGTTTGAATTTTGAATAGGTTGAAGTTTGTTTATTGATTAAAATGGCAAAACAATTCAAATTGTGATGACATGCGCGAAATCAATGCGCAAAAACAGATGATTCGCCTTTTTTCATAATGTTGATAAGAGAACCCACAAAATTGCTTTCACTCTCTACTACAGAGCATTCTTAGATTGTATGCCAACAATGAGCATCCAAGAGCGATGAACGTGTACAAAGACAAGAAAAGTAGGAATGGCCGTCTTCCTTCTTCAAAGCAAACTAGATGCGCAGTAGGTAGTAAGTACAGCTACAGTCTTGAACACAAGCTATGTTACATACTAACAATGGCGCAATCCATGAAATAAGAAATTTGAAAAACATTTGGTTTTGGTAAAGAAAAATTCAGTGCCAAAGTTAGACTAGACACAAAACTGCCAGGTGTCCCTATAATTTTGTCCAAGTCTGTACTTGTGTCATTTATGCCCATCTCCTACATCACACTCTTTTTACCTATATCGCTTGCAGCAGTTGTGAATGTGATGTAGGAGATGGGCATAAATGACATAAGTACATACCCATCCCTACATACCCATCATTTTCTCAAAATGTTTTTGGACTTGTTTGAGTACATGTGCGTGTAGTTGTGTGTGTGTGTGTGTGTGTGTGTGTGTGTGTGTGTGTGTGTGTGTGTGTGTGTGTGTGTGTGTGTGTGTGTGTGTGTGTGTGTGTGTGTGTGTGTGTGTGTGTGTGTGTGTGTGTGTGGCTTCCTGAAGAATGATAAATTCGTTTGTTTTGCGATTCTTCTGTAAAAAGTAACAGACGCGTACAACTCTAGCCTGAACTTTACTCTGCGCTTCTCAGTTTGACGACGGTCCAACGTTTTTACTATGGATATGACATCTCGGCTTTTCTGTCATATTGAGCTGGATTGTTACGCTACATTGTTGGTGTCCCAAAGGACTGCTGATTGGCTCAGCAAATTCCCGAGAGTGATTCACGTTGACAAGCTAGTGTTACGTCACTCCCAAAAGTACTGCTCATTGGCTCAACAAACTTTCCGAGCGAGACACACGCTTACAAACCTATCAACATACATACATACGGACAGACAGACCGGAAGTCAATTCAGCCCGTTTAGAGAGTAAGCTTCTCGCGAAGCAGCCCACCACTTAATGTGGTGTCCTTCTTTTACGCTCGTAGCTAATTAGATATTCACAGCGTTGGGCCATTGAAACGATGACGTTTTATCAAGGCTATGATGATAGTTGGATCACTCATGGTGTAGACATTAATATTAGAGTCTCTATCTATGATGGGGAAGTTTGACTCTTCAAAGAGCCGATTTCCTCTCTTTGAATGACAGACGTTCAAAGATTTAGTGGCAGTAAAGCAAATCATTTGCTCTAGAGGTGAATATTGTGTCAATGGTACACCATACATGTGCTTCCACTACGGCAAAGTTGCTGTAGGCTACATCAGAAATCAATCTGTCAAATCACTTTTAACTGACATAAACTAGTATAAATGAACAACATGGCTAGTAAAAGTAAAACAAGCTCTAGATTCAGTTATGAAGATGTCGCTGCAGCAGTAGGAGGATTGAGGTCCTTTATTTGTTTGATTACATAAGCCTTCTCATCGTTGAACTGATCATCCTCTACACAACACAACAAGCAAACATAGATCACTTGTAATGGTTTTACATGACACATATACATTAATTTCAATACACTAGCCAGAGTACATCACAACAACTCTAGACCATACGTTGAACTACTGTATCAGAGAAATGTCTTTCACTATTATATTACAGAGATGCATCTATCAGTACATTAGATGCCCTCAGCCACTATACAAAGATGCAACTATTGTATTGATAACTCTCTCAGTAAATACATATCTTTCAATATAAAGTATAAGACAAACCTGAACGGTCTGTGTGAAATCGTGAGAGAAAGTCAATCAGCTTGTCTTTATTCCTCAATAGAATGTCAAGTATTGGTTTCGTTTTGTTTGGATTTGCCACAAACACCTGATAAATATAAACAAAATTATACAGAAGCGAAAAAGAAACACTAATTGTCAGCAATGTTGAAGATTTGGTCATTGCAAAGAGAACACATGAAACAGTAAAGAATGACAATATCACTAATCAATGGCCATACCTTGAAAACATGAAAGGCTTCAAATTGTATATTTCTGCTCTTGTCTTTCAACATCATCATCATTACTTTCAAGTTTTCAGGATTGCTAATGTAACGAGTCATCACTGTAAAATTGTGCCGATCCAACAGAAGCTCTCCCAACAACTGGATACAAACACAACCAATTTCACACATACCGACCTGTCGAATATTACGGTCATACATAAAATAGCATAACAAGAAGTAGAGCACAAAGTCTTGTGATTGCAAAATCTACTAATTGCCAAATTAAAAGGGTCCATACAACAGGCATGGTAGCCCAGAGGAGGGAAAAGGAAAGATACATCTCCAAAACACACTCTGGTGGCTTTATTAGAAACCCAAACTGATACCATTAATGCTTGAGCATTTATCTCTTGGGGGCAAAGACGGAAAAGTGAATTCCAAACTCCAATGAGTTCAAAATGTACTGGAAATGTACAGTGGCCATGATGCTTTAAAGGCGCAATGCCAGTGTAATTAGCAAAAAACTGATACACTTACTTTCTCGAGTCTTGTAGAACTACAAAAGCCAAATGTAGTTTGGCTCATATGTACTCAGATCAATGTAATCAATGTACAAAATAACATTGGGTCTACCTTTGTCTTTACCCCTTTGGGCCACTAAATGTGAATGTGGGAAGTCACTAGATGTTGAAGGGTACCATTTACTAACATGCAAAATGGGTGGAGGCCCAGTTTGGTCTCACAATTCTTTTGTTTTGTGCTGGTCTGAATGCTTGAGCAGTCTACAATGCCAACATCAAATCGAATCAAAAGATAGATATACCACATCCAACAATAGAGCAGACATTGTTGTGTTTGACTCAACATGTGGGGAAATGTTGTGCTTGATGTGGCCCTTGCTCACCCCTGGAGCCAGGACACTCTGCGAAGTGCAGCAACTATGGACGGAGCTGCAGCAAGGAGAGAAGACACCAAACATAGCAAATATTCTAAAGAGCAGTTGCCTGGAGGGTACACTTCTACCCTTATTCCACTAGTTTTTGAGCACTTTGGTGGGTGGGGAGAAGAAGCATCAACGTTCCTCAATAAACTTTCCAAACTATATAGAGATGAAAAAGGAAGAAACAATCCCTCAGATTTTAAGACACATCGGAGAAGACGCTTGTCAGTACAACTTCAGCGTTGCAATGCCTCGGAGTTGGCTAGAAAGATGATCAGAGTAACATATGGACAGACAGTTGGCCAGAGTCTAGATGTTGTTCAACTAAATTTTGGTTTGTAGGCTCCGTAGGGGAGCTTTTTAATGCTACTTGTTATTTGTGTAATTGTAATTGTAGTTGTGACACTTGTTGTTCATTAGCTGTTACTTTAGTTTTAGCTGTATTAGCTTTGATGTATAAAAATATATGAAAATTTGACAGACAGACAGACAGAGTGTTACTGCAGAAGATAAGCAGAGTCCAGTATAGTGGTGACTTATAGTGGTGACTCAGATGGTCCATTAGTAACGCTGTTAGCTTATGATAATGTTTTGTATAAGAAATATATGTATTGACACAGACAGACAGACAAACAGCACAAAAGACAAAGAGAGACAAACAAACAGATAACAGACAAAGCAGAGTATGGGAAGCACCAGTGATGCCCCTCCAACTCCTTAACCCTTGAACAAAAACCTACCTTCAGAGACTGCCTCCGTGTAACATAATTCTCAGAATGCAACAGACGATCATATAGACCAAATACACGATCATAGTTCTGCTCCAGAAACTCAGCACAGAGAATCTTGTGTTTCGTCAATAATTCCTTAAATACAGTAAATGTATCCGATGCGACATCAAACGTTGAAACCTCGACATATTCAAAGAATCGAAAAAAATCTTCTGTTTGCAAGATCATCTTCGCAAGCGCTTCATGTTTAATACATTCACGTAGCATCATGCCACAATTTAGGGCAATAACAGGATTTTCATACCTAAAACGAACATCAACCAAATTGTGTGTTGTATGCCACATGTGCATACGTATGTACATATATGTGTGTACGCATGCACAAAACTTTTACCCTCTAACTAGAGTATGGACAACGTCCTCTCTTGTACATAGATATTCAACAGTAGGAGAGCGAGTGCCAATCTGACGTCTCAACACATTGTTGAATACCTGAGCAGCATCCTTCCTTGCCTAAGAACCAACCCAAACTCACAAATAATTTCCTTGTACGTCTTGTCTAGTGTCATATGCAACATGACACGTACTTCAAAGTCTAATCGCTCAAGACTGTTGATGAGCAAGAGCAGCAGATTGGAGTTATAAATCTCTTGAGCTAGCTGTGCTATCAACTCAGTCTGAGGCTCCTGATCTAATGATACAATAAACCTTGTTATGAAAATAGTAAATGATGCTTACTACCTTACATACAACAGTGATGCTTGAGACATGCAACAAAGTGATACAAAGCAACGTGCATACAACCATGGTAGAAGCAGAAGAAAATGAAAATAAAATGTGGCACACACACACACACACACACACACACACACACACACACACACACACACACACACTGAAAACTGGGCATTGTATGTGTGGTAGTGCTAATAGACAGAAAAGACAAATCCATACAAATAAGCAGGCAGACAAACAGACAGACAGAATGTTCTAGCATTCATTAGATTAAAGTTACGTCTCTTGGGATAAACTTTACCTTTCCCCAACCTGGTTTTACATCTCGTGACTTCTACATACACTGTGTTGATTCTAAAATGGAGGCTCTAAGGCAGGGGAGCGAAGTGACTGGTGGGGCAAGAGTACCCAGCCGGTAGTGTACAGTGAACGACCCTTGCCGGCGTTGCCAACAGAAGAAGTTAAAGGAATGTCCACACTGGCAACTGGATCGCAATCCAACCGCAACGCTGTCCACACTTGCAACTCGATCGCGATCCGTCCGATCCACATTGCGAGGTGGATTCGATCACGATCCGATCGCAATCGGTTGAATCCAATTAGAAATAGTGGGCGTTACCTTCACGTACGCTACGCGTGTAGTCGGAACATCTAGCACTCCTCACTCGTCTTTGTTCTCGCTCACCTTACGTCGCTGTATCAACGCTTTCTACAAGCAAAGAAACCACACATACACATCGGTCATCAGTCACGTGATAGCGAAATGAGGCGGAGGTATCGTTTTCAAAGTGCAGTGTGGACGCTCGCTATCCCGATCGGATCGCGATCCATTCTGGTCTAGTGTGAACAGGCCTTAAGACAAATTTGTAGGGGTGGTAGCGCAAGCTTCTATCCTGTCTACCGTCGGCAGAAGGAACAGTCGGCAACTAGTGTTTATAGTACTCACGTGAACTATTTGCAGTCACGAGACTGGTTGGGGGAAAGGTAAAGTTGCTCCCTGTCTGTCTGTCTGTCAATACTTGAACTACAGACTTTAGTGATAAAAATGTAGATTTTGAGTATCAACAGACAGACAGACAGACAGACAGAAGGAAGCGTTTGCTGATTATTTTACACCTATTCAGCATGGAGTCTCAACACAGAACGGTACTGAGCTTGTTACTCACCACATTGGTCTGATGCTAGAAGTTAATCAAGATTGGATCGTTCTCAAGTCAGATGTTCGCAATGCTTTCAATTCAGTCAGTAGATGTGATATGTTAAACGAAGTGTCTAAGGCCTTTCCTGACTTGTTCAGTCACATTCAACAAATGTATGGTCACTCTAGCTCTCTTATATATTTACATGGATCATCGTCAATTGTCATTCCATCTCAAGGAGTCCACCAAGGCGATCCACTAGGACCAGTTCTTTTGCGACAACAATTCATCCTAGTCTATCTGAAATACAAAACATCCTTGAAGTCACCTTGCTTGCATACTTGGATGATGTTTTCTTGCTGGGTACGTAGTCCTGACAAAGTGCTTGCAGCTTTCAATATGCTCAAAAAATCTTTTTCAACCATCAATTTGTCTGTCTCTGAAACCAAGTGTGAAGTTTTCAGTCCCAATGTTACTCATCTCACTGGCTTTGACGGAATTCCTGTGAGTCATGATGGTTCGATTTTTCTGGGTATACCAGTTGGTACATCTAGCTTCGTGTCTACAACGTGTGTTAAGGCTGCACATTCAGGGGACCAACTTTGCGACCAACTCAAGAAATTAGAAGATCAGCAAAGTTCAATGCTACTTCTAAGACATTGTCATATTCCTAGACTTGATCATTTGGCTAGATCTGTAGAGCCTACCTTGCTATCTGAAGCTATGTCCATCAAAGATTTTCAATCTCGTAAAACATTTGTTCATCTTCTTGGTGAACCATTTGTGGATGATCAGGTTTGGAAACAGGCATGTCTCCCTATTCCTATGGGCGGATTTGGTCTAACCCCACTATCTTCCATCGCTGGTCCTGCTTTTGTTGCTTCGTGGTCCCATACCATATCTGAGCTACCATCTTGTTTCCCACATCTGAAAGTCATCATGGACAAATTCACTTATGATGCATCTAGCCCTGTTGGACATGCTTTTCGATCATACCTTCCAACCAACAAGAAGATCTCAGATTACAAAGGAATTAAAAAGCTACAAAATCAATTGTCCATTTCTAATTTCAAAAGAAATTTCCAGCACTTGGTTGATGCAGCTCCAACTGCAAGAGATGAAGCAAGGTTTCGTTCCCTTCAAGGAAAGAGCGCAGGCGCATGGTTGCATGCACTACCAACTTCATACGGATTCACACTCAATCCTTGCGAATTTCGCTTGGCGTGCCGTTTGAGATTGGGTCTGCCTATCACCATTTCAAAATGGGTAGAGTCTTGTAATTGCAATGCATCACTAGACGACAGTGGATACCACTTACTTACCTGCAAGACAGGGGAAGGGCCTATTTGGTCCCATGAGTCTATTGCTGGAGTGTGGTTGGAATGCCTTAGAAGTCTGCGAATTCACCATTGTTGTGAGCCAAGAAACAGGTATACTACCTCTGAATGTAGACCTGACATTATCATGTTTGATGCTGAGTCGGGTGCTAATATTGATCTTGACATCTCATTGGCACACCCTTGGAGCTCAGATGTTTCCCCAAGCTCTGCTGAGGCAACAGGGCTTGCAGCTAATCAAAGAGAAACCAGAAAGATAGCCAAGTACAAACAACACAAACTGCCTGAAGGCTCAGTAGTCAAAGTCGTTCCACTGGTTATGGAACATTTTGGATCATGGGGAGAAGAGGCAAGAAATTTTTTTGCAGAAACTGGCAGCCTTTTCATCAGATGAAGCAGAAATACCTAATGCTGCAGAATTTTTAGATTTTTGGAAAAAAAGATTCGCCGTACAATTACAGAAGTGTAATGTTAAAGTCATAGCTAAAAACTTAGCATGTTGTGCGGTGGGTCTGAGAGGTCTGACTCTCACAGCACCTAATTTTCTTCTCATTAGTCTTAGTTATATATAAGTGTTTTAGTTTGCAGTACTGTTAGCTTTCAATGAACATTAGTCTGGTTGTATTACTGTAGTTCTTTGCAGAATTGTATGATAGTTTGATGTAAGAAATAAATGACAGACAAACAGACAGACAGACAGAGTGTCAAGTTTGAGACAGAGACAAGGATTAATGTATATTTGGTGTTCGCAACTGTGATTAGTTAAAATGTATTGAAATAAATCAAAACAGACAGACAGACGAACGCCCATCTCCCCTGCCTTAGCTCAGCTTACCTGCCGTTCCATACAACATGGTTTTCATAGCCGAAAGACTCTTGGAAACGTCTTCTAATGCCTTGTCTGCCTTCTTTCCCGTCGCCTCTCGTTCTAATATGCCAAACGCCTCCCTTACAGTTCTGACGAGCTCCTGAGGACTCTTTGGCGAAGCCTTAAAGAAAGGCATGTCTAAGGCTTAGACAGGCGTACAGGTTGTTCTATTGCGTCCAACAGCAACGAAGCACAAAAATGAAGTTGAGGCGGCAATGGGCATGCGCATCCGCAGAGACGGTTAACGCCCAGAGTGATTAACGCCCTAAACAGTACGCAGGGCGAATTAAACCACACGCGTTAGGCTACTTAATTTACAGAGTTACTGTAGGCGTTGGCCGTATCTAGTAAACACCCAGCTGGCTGATATGGTTGAAGTGTCTGGCAGGAATGCTGTACCAACTTTTAGGGAAGAGTTTGCTTGCGCAAATTTTCTACTTTCGCATCCAGATCACAGAGTGTTCGTGCGATCATCGGTGCTGTTGTTTGTGGACAAAGTAAAATGTTCGTCTGACTTTGTTTCTCGTCTGTTTTAGTGCCCGTCGACAGTCCGTAGATGCGCCTTTCTTTTTTACCGGATCGCAGTGGCTCTGTTCTGCTTTGCTTACGTAATTCGGTCTGGTTTCTACGCAAACGACGATGGCGATGTGGGCGATCCAAGGTGGTTCATCTATCTCACGGATTGGGGGTTTGCATTCTTGACTGCTTACTTGTTGTGGGCGGCTTGCGTACTTATTTACCACGCGGTGAATGGCGATCTGGTAGAAGATGAAGAGGAAAAGGCGAAGAAAGATGCTCCACTTCTATGGTTTCATCGCGTTGAATGGCTATTGTTCAATTTGGGTGTCACCATCTCCTTTTTGGTGTCAATTCTTTATTGGTGTCTGCTGTTTCCTGGAAAAGATGACGTTGATTCATCTAAGAATGAGACGAGAACTGACGTTTCTACAGAAATTGATGTTGTCATGCACACTGTCAACTCTATTATCAGTCTTGCTGACGTTTTCCTCTCTGGCATTCCTGTTAGGATTCTCCATGCCATATATCCAATGATCAGTGGATTGATTTATGCCGTTTTTACAGTCATCTACTGGGCAGCTGATGGGACCAATTCTTATAATGGTGAACCATACATCTACCCTGTTATTGACTATGGTGGGAAGCCTATTGTAGCATCCTTGACTGTTACAATGAGTGTGTTTGTAGCTGTACCACTCGCTCATCTGTTGGTGTATGGTTGTTACAGATTGAGAGAAAAAGTTGGAAGGTTGTACTGTATTAAAGAAGTCAAGGGCAAAAAAGACTGCCAGTCTCAAGAGGAGACATGCATCATGGAGACCATGTGATTTGCATCACATTGAAAATGATGTTTGTAGCTAAGGAGGTATATATGTTTTTAAGCACTGAAACGCTGACAATTATGATATGAATTGTGTTGGTATTTAGTTTAAGAATTATAGCATACATTATTTGGCTTCAACTTCAATGTTTGTATTGCTTATATAGTGACAGTAGGTTGTTGCTAGACTGCTGTTAGATGTCCACTTTTATATGGCAATTTTTGCAGGTCTGTTTGTCCATCAATCTTTTTGGTATGCATAGTCACTGTTTGATTTACATCAGTTTGCAACATTCTCATTGATATACAGTGGGCATCATGCAATAAGGGCCTGGGTGATCGAATCGTGGTCCCCTCATTAAAGTGTAGGTGCAGCTTTTTGATGATTGATCAGGTCTTGTAGTTTTATAATTCGATGTGCAGCAACACGAGCAATTTATGGTATCTAATTCCTAACTACAACAAACCGTCTACAAATCATATGCGTAATGTCATGACGATGTTATGTCAGGACTTTTAGTGTTTGCTAAATCTTTGATGATATCAAGTCCTCAAGTTGATCTATACCGTCACTGCTTGATGTTGGGAGACAGTACTTTTGTGAGTTGCATCTCTTTGTTAGGTAGTCTCTCAATCGAAAGCAGCCGTAGGTAAATAACTGTACGAGAGGCAAAGCAACAAAGACGCTCAAAACAATGTTCAACGTTGCCTTGTTCGGCTTGTTACTATAGTCAAGAACTGGGTATATGTAACGTTGACCGTTGTATGTGTTTGTTCCTCCCGCAGCCCAGTAGATAATGGTGAATACTGCATAAACAGATGCAATAACCATGGTGTATACCCCGTGTAGAATTCTGATCGGCGTAGCTGAGAAGAAGACATCTGCGAGACTGAGAACAGAATTTATTGTGTGCATAACTATATTCACTTCCACGTCTTGTCCAGCGTCCTGACTGAAGCCTGCAGACCCTGAACTGTTGTTGCTGGTCGAGTTAACGCTGTTTGTGTTTCCTCCAGAGCTCGGATAGAGAAGAACCCAGAACAGAATAGTAACTAGTAGGGATAAGTTGACGGCTCCATTGAACAGAAACCACCCGACTCCATGAAACCAACGCATTGGCACGTTCGCGCTGTAATGTTGTCGTTGGGGAACGGTGGAAGACTTAGCAGTTATTGCATGGTGCACAGCTGTTCCTGCAGACCATAGAAAATGTAGCGTGAGTAGTGCAAATCCCCAGTCGGTCAGATAGATGAACCATTTCGTGCTGTCTTCGTTACTGTTCTTAGTATGGTAGAAGCCTGTTCGGATGATGTATGCAATGCAGAACAGAGCAACTACCACACGATAGGTCACGAACACAACGTGCTTCACAGGCCACTAAAAAGGATCGAATTCGAACAGATTAGCAACACATGCACGCATGTCTAGAACTCTAACTTTACCGCAGATATGACGAAAGGCGTAGAGTTGGGATGCTTAAGGAGAATATTCCTACAATGCAGCTCCTCAGCGCAGCAAGTCTTGCATGCATTCAATGCCATCTTCTTTTGGCGACTCCTACTTTCACTGCGTGATTTTTCACGTGAGCTCGAGATAATGAATTGTTTCTATATGCATGCCAATGTGAAAGCATTTGTATATTTACAAACATAAAGCTTAAGTTTTCAAATTAGAACCTAAGAAACGAAGACCTAGGACGCATTTTCTTTATTCTCCACCTAAACCGGTTGAGCTTACCCAAACTCCACAAACTAATTCTGTGGGAAGGTGGATTAGCTATTTTGTGGAGTTTGGATGAGCTTAATAACCGGATTAGGTTGTGGAGATAAAGAAACTCGGTATAGAGGTCCACAACCTCAACCGGATGAGGTTGTGGAAAATCAAGAAATGCGCCCGTATAGATTGTAACAGTGCCCTAGGGAGACTGTTACTTCAGCTTTGTCTGGGAGCGTGGCGTTTACAGATTTGAATACCACATGAAAACCATGACACATAGTATCGCGGAGAACACGTATTTTAAAAGATCGTTGTCTTACTCGACACTTACTATCTGTTAGTCTGCGAAACCGCATACAACATGCACTTTCTCGCCCTAAAGAAAAAAGGTGTACACTGTACAGAACTGTACACCTTTTGCGGACAACAGTTGCTGGTGTTTCAAATCTTGCTTGGCGACTTGCTCTTCAACTGGCAAAAATTTTTTCTACAATGTAGAGACCGCTATTTTTTTCGAAGAGGCGCTTCATCCGAGCCCTTAACTGGTATAGATAGTCATCGAATCGCACCATCGAAGGTGTATCAGCGACAGACAAATGTATATAGTGTCCAACGTCTCGATCTAGATATAGGGTATTTGGTATTCTCCTCACTGTTGGCCCTCTCCAGCCTTTTCTCTTCGCATTTCATGCAAGCATGCCCAGTCTTTGTCTTAACAGCCGTTTAGACTTCCATGCATGAGAAATGCTTTTCAATCATGGAGTGACTCCCTGGGCCCTTGCCAGTTTAGTTTGAACGATTGCATGTATAGAAAGGTTGTCTTAGAATACTCCACCTTTCTTCCCAGGTACACAACAACCAATCTATATAGCCTCTCATTGAAGCCGGAGAATGGTTTACTCTAACTCTCAAATGTTTGCACAACTCCCAACAATTTGACCCCATTCGATCTTTCTCTGCATGACAAAGCTCATCAGGTGTTATCTGTTCAATCTCCTCTGCTGAGTGTCTCAACAACTAATTCCATAATTATACGGATCCCTCATCTGCTACAGCATCATCTCAGAAGCGTTCAACCTTTCAGCCTGATGCAGTTCTGATCATTTTATGCACTAACAAACATCTGAGCACAACCAAATAAGAAACAGTTATCGTATCCATCGATATTGCTCTTCATTGCGAAGGACTTTCACAAATCATCTATTGCAGCACACAGAAAGACGAAAATCAAATCCTCCAGCAACAAGAAAGTTGATAACGACACAAATTTCGTGATTAACTGTTCTGTGACCGTGCCATATATATTTAGCACAGCTTGAAGTGTTACAGTAGACTGAAGAGCTATCCGCCAAGTACTACAATTTGCTTGCGTTCAACAACCGTCATTTTTGTGTATCAACTAAATGCAACTCACTTTCGGTACGTACAACTATATTAAGATTATTAGTGGAACTGAAAATTGGTAAGTTTGAGCAGATCTTTGCTGTTCAATGATTTAAACAGGTCCTACAAGTGAAAAGAGACCTTATTTCCTGTGTACTCACACTTAATCATCAAAATAATCCAACGTTGTATACTAACATACCCTATTACATCATGATACATGTAAACTGTCAACCACTCAGCTATGCTTATTCCAACTTCATCCTTGGCATTTCTGTCATTCGGTACACTATGCTATCCTTTCCAGGGTCCATATTCCACATTGTCACTGACGTAGCTAGCAGTGATAGTGTCAGCACCACGACCAAGAAAACAATAATGATAAACATTCCAGGAAACTGCAGCCCGCGCTCTGCTGCTAAATTCAAGGAGGAAATACTCACAAAAGAATCATCTATCTGGGCATTACTCATCTCCTAGAACAAACACAAGACGCCGTCAAATATCACCTAACAACAAGACAAGACACAACAAAAAAGCATGTAACTGGGCACTGACAAGGTAACTCAGTACAGAACACGCTTTTGCCAACGAATCTGTCTCATCTAAAACGGTCAGGTTACAAACGCACCATGCACTACAGTACTACACAGCAAAGGCAAGTGTAGACATCGTCATCTGAAAAAGTGTAGACATTGACTGTGCCGTCTTCTGAGATGTCAGTCAGACCCTGTGATCAGTTAGACCTGTGGGAAGATGTTTGATGCCAAACACATTAGAACAATCGCAAAAACAGCTTTGTTGTACCGAGGGCATGTCACTCACTAACATATAAACATAAAAAACACAAAGCAAATCCCAGACGAGACGCACGCACTACAGTCAGACAAACGAAAATGACGACAAGTTACCGTAAAGGGCCCCCAAGATAGCAAAATGAAAACTGTAACAAAAAAAGATTACTTAAGTATACAGAAAATGCCACCAACGCTAAAATTCTAAATTGCCTGCTAGAATCGTAGACTCGGCAGCTCGACGTGCGGACATCTTACATTCAGATGCTAATCACGTGAGTGATCACATGATGATGACGACACAATGTCTGCATTCCACAATCGCTGGAGGATATGTCATCGGTGCAGCGCAACATCTTCTCTGTCCTCGCTCAGCACACTTTAGACAGCACTGTAGACGCGAACAAAGAGCAATGTACAGAACTGAACAGGTAAACCGCGCCATAGGCCTATTTTTCTTACCTCGTGACAAAGACGGTTAGGAAATCGCGGTCTAGAACACCTTGGAGTATTACTCGTTCTTCAGAGATGTAGGCGAGCCTCTAGAGGTGTTTATAGTGTTACCGAAATTTGGAGTCCCTGCAAGGGGTGCGGAGGTCTTGTCATGCGCCTTGTCGGCGCCCCGACGGCATCCATACCGAGTCTTTGGGATTTGCCGTTTCGGTTTAGCAAGGTACCGGATGATGTTGAGCAAGTGAACTATTTCGTTTTCGGTAGTTTGCTGTGAGCGTGGTGGCTGCGGCTGTGGGCGTTGAGCAGGTGCCTCGTTGACTTGATTGGACTACTCATACCGAGTGCTTATTATGCAGATTGGTCACATTGCTTTTGGACGGCAACGACAGTGCTGTTGAGTACATCTTGAAGACATCATCGAACAGACTCGTGCACGACAAAGTCAGCCACTGAATGAGCAAATATCATGATGCTAATTGCGCACGTTGGCGTTTGCTTTCTTTGGGCAGGATGAGAAAGGATGGTCGCTTTTGCACTACGCTGCCGAACATGGACGCGCTGAAGCGGCAGAGATGCTGCTCGAGATTGGCGCATGTGCTAGTGAAAGGTCGGACCGTGTGTGTAAAAAACAATGGCTTGAGGTGATGGTGTTGAAAATGGCACCATTTACTTTTGTTGTTGTCGTCTAGAGATAACGACCAGAACACACCGCTACACATTGCTTGTCGCAGTAAGGAAGCAGCAGTTGCTCACAGACTCATCATTTACGGTGCAGAAGTGACGGCCAGAAATAGATATGTAATTACTAATGAAATGGAGAGTATACGTATACTTACTCTTCGCTTCTTCACTGGTTTTGTTGCTCTTTCAAGGGAGTAACTCCACTAAATCTATTAGGAAAATGTCGAAGTACTCAGGGCATGCTTTTGAAGGTATACAGCTTTCGTTTGTTTCAATGGCGAATTAGAAGTGATGTTGATTGGTTTCTGCTAAACAGCGAATTTTGCGCGAACCCGGTACTGTACTCGCATTTCCTAGCAGGTCATACTTCGAGGAGTCTTTGAAAGCGTTTTGGGCCTCAAGGCGTGGCGTTGATTATGAATGGGAGCAGAATTATAATCGCCTAGTTAGACACAACTTTGATGACTTGTACTTGCTGCTGTGTCTTGTACAGAGTTATGGTGGCAATTTTCAGGTACACTACTCTGCATGCCTACATGACTTGTACATGTATAGGTATATTTATAATTTGTTTGCAGTGCATTATTGGCAATAAATGGAATGCTGTCGACTGTGAACTTTCAGCGAACTTTCAAGCGTCTGATGCGCATGGCAGCTACCAAGCTACATTTAATACGTGGGTGGATGATTTTTTATTCACTGTTTGTGATCTTGAAACTGTCGTTTGTGTAGGTATCTTCAACAGTATTTAGTATACTACAATAAGACGATAGCACGTTTAGAGAAACAGCGAAGGAAGTTTGTAAGAAGTACCACGTATGTTGTGGAGACCTTAGCCAATGACGTAAGTTTGAGTAAGAAAACAAGCGTGGGGACTCCTGTCGCGACAGCTGACGTCCTGTTGCTCAACGAGCCCCGGAAACCATTACAGATGTTTGCAAGAACCGCTGCATTGGACAAGAAGACAGTCGTTCATGCAGTCCCATTGGACCTTAGCAATGTACTTAGTGGTTTTTCGAGCAGCTTGCGGGCATCTGATCAGACTTGTGTAAATTCGTTTGACTTATCTGTCAACAAACGGCAGAGGAAAGTGAAGTCTAGCAGGCCATCGGTCCAGATGAAAGAGCGACTTGATTTGGAGGTGAACAGAGTGGGTTGTCAGCAGGAGTTCTCACAGAATACGTCAAGCGGCTTTGCAAAGGGTACTCAACCTAGAGAATGTACTCTGGAAGGTTTGACGCAAGTCAGTGGTTACACACAAAGCAATCATGTGGCCTCTCCGTTGACAAATGGCTTCAACTACAGTTCTGTTCCTGTTAATGGTTTAGTTCAACCCTGTTCTTCGTCAGCTGCTACTTTAGTTACTGACGATTGTGAAAACGTAAAGGATAAGGCATTGGGATCTGCTTTTGTATTGGATAATAACGCATTTCCCAATGGCTTGGCAGGCAGAGATGATGTTTGCATGGATATTGATACAAATGTGGACAATATGACGAAATTGAGTGGAAGCTGTCTTGTGCAGACTGGCAATCAAGACACGCAAGAGGACAATGCGTGTCTCAATGTCAGTGTCACTGAGAGTAAAGAGAAAGCAAGGTCTATTAGAGAAAGTTTTCCGTTTTGTGAAGATACCATAGGAACAGAGAACTGCAGCTACGATGATAGATTTAATAAAGAAACGAAGACGTGCGTGAATGGACATTTACGGAATAAAGTAATTTGATATAGTTTGATAGTTGTTGAGTTGGGCATTGGAAATCAATACTTTTCTCTGTTGTATAGAAGAGACGAGCTGTTACGGATACCGAAAATCGATATTTATTTTGGGAAAAACAGGCTTGTGCACCAGAAGTGGCAATTGTCTTGGAAAGGAATGAAGTAGGCCTGACAAATTTGGTAATTTTTTGGTGCTCACGCTGAGATAAAACTGCCTTGGTGCCAGGAATCCCAACAACATTGGAATGGATGTGATGATGTACAAGGACAGCAGCCTCCATTTGTAGGAGTCATTGTTGTCTCGCATTTTATTGATTTCTTATTGATTCGTGATTGAGGATTGTGTTATCATAAGGTTGTCACAAGTTCGGCACGCGAGGCCTGCGGTGAGGGAGCAGACATGCAGAAACGACTTCAAGGCATGGTGCCTCGACGCGGAGCCGGTGAATGCATGCTGCACGTGGCAGCACGCTGTGGTGATATGGTAGCCATGACATCGTGTGTCAACGCTGACCTATTCTATAAACGTATCAATTGTGTGTGTTTGTGATGTAAGGTGGCTGTGCAGTACTTGTTGTGTCGCAGCACGTCAGTCAATACCAAAGACCATGCAGGTTGGACGCCTCTTCACGAGGCTGTTAGGGAGGGGCACATCAATGTGGCCGAGGTTCTTATTCGTAATGGTGCAGACGTGAATGCGGGATCTAGTGACGGAACAAGGTGCATTATTTAATTTCGTGCTTATATGTAATCAAATGTATGTGAAGGCTGACGTATACTTTCGTAATTGTGTAGGCCATTGCATGATGCTGCTGCAAGTAATGATGTGAGAACAGTGCGCATGCTGTTGGCTTGCGGTGCTGTGGCGACCGCTGAAAATTACAGTGGAGAGACGGCGTATGGCTTGACTAGCAGTGTGCAAGTTCAGCGTACTCTACAAGGTATGTCTCAAGGATGACAGTTGAGCGTTGTTGTTGTTGTCTGTAAATGGGATTGTATATTTATAAACAACAGAATTTTCATCGTTTGTTGTGCCAGGTGCACGGAAGGTAATGCTTAGTGAAATTTGCTATATGTACAGCGATTGTATAGAGTTGTTGGTTTGACGTGATAGATTTGTGGAGATGAAGATAGTAAGACTGTTCCAGGTGATTGTTTGTTTTGTCTGCCTGCCCGTGTTGAGAGAAGTATAAGTATATACTGGTTTTACACAACAGCGTTACTGTGTGGGCAATACTCGTACGGGCCAGTATTTGAGATGTGGGATCGACCGCCACCTGTCTTGTTTTCGCTATCTCTGTGTGAAGAAGAGTCTAACAGGTATATGTGAATGTCAGTTGTTATGCATAGGAAATAACTACGAACGCAATGCTGTTATGGTCTGATTATTTGAATACGGAGAAAATGTCTGACCAAGAAGTTCATAAAAATGACTTTCCAGTCTAGGCAGTAGGACAGTCAGTGAATCAATGCGTTGTGCCACAGGGTTGTATAGATTCTGTGTGGACGAAATAAACGTATCTGCACACACGCTGAACGTGCAGATATGCATGTGAATTGTAGCTTTTGCCTCTAAGAGTGTTGGAAGGTACATTACGGTGGATACGAATGTTAGCATAGAAATCACGCTGATCGTTTGGTAACTGGGACACATGTCACCTGGATAAGAAAGTGAAAGCATGCAGAATAGAAATCGAAACGGTTGTACATCCTATCCTATACATCCTATCCTATACATCCCTGAAGTAACAGAATGTTTTTAAATGTCTCTGTGGAATACGTTGTTACCCAAGTAGTTCTTAGGGCCTCTAACAAGATATACAACGGATTTTGCGATAGCATTAGCATTGCAGTAGATGTGGAGTCTTAAACAGGAGTCTTTGATTTTGATTGATGGCACAACCGTTTGCTGATGGAAGTGCATCCAACTTTTGACAAACTTTCATAATTGTTTGCGTACTTGGTGTTGGTAATGGTCATTTTTGCATTATATTTACTGATTGCAGACGGTAGAAAAGATTGCTTGGAAATTGGAGGGCTTATAGTATTTGGAGCTACAGCTGCAGTATACGTCTAGACTGTACATGTATATACTCTTGTCTTACTAGCACGAGTAGAGGTCCTTTCGACAGCAGGTTGTTGGTAACTCGTCGTAAAGAGGCACTAGAAATTCATTTGTAGTCTGTGTGGGCCAGACTCGCGTTTCGACATTCTGCAGTGATGTAACGTGGTCATGCACCAACCATAAACGAACGGTCATTTGTATTGCGTTATCTATACAAGATACAAAAACATTATAAATGTATTTTAGTAGGAATGGCTACACAAATCAGCAAAAAGCGAACAAACAAGTGTAGATGGTTTAATACTGTACCAAATTGAGGGTGCCATGACTAACTCACTTTGTACACGTGTTACAATTTCTGCATTGGTGAGTAAGTCGTGGTACCCTCAATTTGGTACAGTATTGAACCGTCCACACTTGTTTGATCGCTTTTTGCTGATTTATGTACTAAAATACATTTACAATGTTTTTTATCTTGTTCATTCACTTTTTGCATGAACTGTACTAGGTGCATGCAGCTTACTGATAAAGGGTGCCTCAGAATGAACCCAGACTACAAAGAAGGGGCATTTTCATCATTAGCTGGATGAAAGTAGTCTAATCCATCTCATCCAGCTAATCCAGCCGATATGCGGATTAGACGGATTAGCTAATCCATCTAATCTGGATTAGCTGGAGTAGGTAAAAGAAATGCATCCCTAGATAGGCCTACCGCGCGCAGCAGAAAGATTAGTCGCGCTTTCTTCGTTGTCTTGTTGCAGCATCCGTAGACAAGTTTGTCAACTCCTCGCATATCTTATCATAAACTTTTTGGGGATCTCTGAGAACAACAGAAGAGGCTGCGAGAGTGAGCAGATGCGCCTACTAGTTTCAAAAGTACCAGAGTACACGCAGCGCCGTTTCCAAAATGGTGGAGGACGCACCACACCGCTCACACAAACTCGTGATAGTTGTATTTTCGAACCAATCGCATGCAAAACGAAGAAAAAGACTTCTGCCCAGGATAGTTTGCAACAAAGAAACTTAACCAGTTGAGTCTGAGAAAGCGTGCGGAATAAGAAAACTCGTCTGAAGAAGAATACTAGTCAGTCAGACGAAACTGCGGTATATTGCAAATACATTCGAAAATAGACCAAACGGCTCTAGCGGTTGAAACTTGGCACAAATAGAGAAGAAAACAAGGAGACTTCAGTAATGCTATTCGTTTTTTGTAGTTGTGCTTCTGAGCCAAGATAGAAAGGGGCGTAAACGAGGTTATGTATTGACACCCCAGCCATTCCTAGCTAGATAGTGATTATGCGTCATCAATAGTACGGACGAGTAGCTTGACAAGTTACAGATATATATATATATATATATATATATATATATATATATATATATATATATATATATATATATATATATATATATATATCTGTAACTTGTAGTTCAGGCTGCAAGTAAAACTGCATGTAGCTTGCTGAGCAACCGTTGAACGTACTGTTCTAACTGGGAATTGTCTGTGTCATGTTTAGTTGTTTGTAGCATGCCTTCTTGGAAATGACAAATGATAGAATTGCAACTTCGTTGTCTGAAATACGTGTGTATGGTCGACCCGTTTATGCTGCAACTAAGGTTGTACAGAAGTTTACATCTAGTGATGTGAGAATTGTCGTTTCTTTTAATAATTTTTTTTTCAACTCTTGTGGCAGTCCAATTTGCCTAGCACCTTACACGGAGAGTTAGGTGAACGGTTACCAAGCACAATGAGAAATTCCGTGATAGTCTAGCAGTTGTACCGTAAACACAGTTTTGTGTGCATATACAGCCTTGCAGGTCAAATTGACAATAGATATGAACGTGCTAGTTATTGACATCAAATTCGCGGTATACTTCATTTGTAAGGAAATTAATATTCAGAAGTCTTACCACTTAGGTATTTAGAATACTATTAGATGAATTTGTTAACTGAAATTGCTGCTAGCCATCTCGAATGAATAGTCACGAGATCTGCCAACTAGCATCATGTTAGGATTGACTTTTGGAACTCACCTCACCGAATAGACAATATCGAGATATTAATATTAGCATACATTAGCATAGTAATATTGTTTGAACGTCTCGTCGTTTAACGTAGCTGGTTGTATGCATGCTGTATCTGTATTTTTCATGAGTCTGAAATATGCTACTTTTCCACGGGGAATTATGTTGTAGAAATTAACACGTCTGATTTACTACGCATACTCGTGCGCACATGCTAGACAAATAGTGGTCTTGATAGCACGTTGCATGTTGTAACTGTTGTTGGATTTCTTAATTTAACGTGCTTGTTTAGGATTCGGTTTCATGTTCTTTTTCTAAAAGGATATACGGCACCATTAAACTAAATATGCCATAATGGCTTAGTGCGGCATTTGCACATGGCAAGTAGAGTGATTGCTAATTGATTTGTTTCTGGTCGCAGGTACCGCAGCTACTTTTTACTGCCGGATGTGCTTCATTTTTTGGACATGAATGAAGCTTCCTTTGCTACTCGCTTTCCCGCTATCGAACCAATTTCTATCTCGTGTGCGTTGTTTTCCAGTCAAGTGTCTCATCTTCTCGTCTCCCATTCTGGAGTAGTTCCCGATTTCTCCGGTGCGACTAGCGAAGAAATTAAGTTAGTTGAGTATTCAAATCAACTAAGACAAGCACTCGGCGTTGACGTACAAGTGCTGGAATGACCACTATCGTTATGACATTGTATGGTGGCAACATTGACAAGTTCGATGCTTGTCCCAATATAACATTTTGATAATTGATTGATGCAAGAGCTTTACGCAAAATCACAGATATCTTGTCTATACTCATACGAAAATTGGAAAGGCTATTTTGAGTTTTTAGTAGAGGTTGAATGTGTACTTATATTATTGCTATTTCTGTTGGAACATTTGAGTTTTCGACAAATGAACATGTCCGGTGTATTTGCCAACCACAACGAGTACAACTGTACTTATGGAAATTGAATGGGGCTATAGCAATGGTATATGACTACTAGAATGCATTTGATGCCACAACTTACTACGTGATCGGAACTGAAGCCTCCATATAGGAAGTGTGTAAAATTTCACTTGTAATTGCTTTAACAATAATTGATTATGGCTATAGGCTTTTACTATACGCAAAATATGTAGGTGTACAGTATCTATACGACATGTATGCCAACAAGTGGCAATCAAATAGGTAGTTGAAATTTCACGTCAACGGCTGCTTCTCTTGCCATCTGAACGATGTTGGAAAGCTGCACGACCTAAACGTACACTGTATCATCACTAAATACATATACTCTAGTTTTACGCCAAGGAACCCACCATCTTTGCTGCTTCGTCGAGATCGTCACACGCAAGAATCCTCAGTCCACTGGTTTCTATCAACGCTTTGGCATCATCCACGCGAGTACCTATAAAGCAAAGAGCTCAACCGTGTATATAAGTCGTCACAATTGTTACCAGGTCGTTGAATTCAATTGCACTCTAGTTCGCAAGTTTTTGCATGTATAGTGTACGTAATCGGAAAAAAAGTTGAGCCTTTTATTTAAACAAAGAAGGTACGAACTAACCTTGAAGTCTAACGACCAATGGAATTCTTAGATCTAGTTGACTGGCAGCGGCTATAATGCCTCGAGCAATGACATCACATCGCATGATTCCACCAAAGATATTGACGAGAATGGCCATCACTTTGCTATCTTCGCTCAATATGTTGAATGCCTCGGTGACTTGGTTTTGCTGAGCACCGCCACCCAGGTCTAAGAAATTCGCAGGCTCTCCTCCATGCAACTTGATGATATCCATAGTAGCCATCGCCAAACCGGCACCATTCACTACATTCGGATGGATGTTACAAACAAATTATGTATAGTGACGTTACACAAGCGAAATTGTACTTGCCCAAGCATCCAATCGAACCATCCAATCCTATGTAGTTTAGTCCCGCTTTCGTGGCTCTCACTTCTCGTTGGTCTTCTTGCGACCAGTCTCTCCATTCAAACACTTTCTTCTGCCTGAAATCGGCGTTGTCGTCAAAGTTTATTTTACAATCCATACAGACGACTGAAGAAAACATGAAACAGCTAGTACATACGTATTTGTCTTGTTTATTATAAACACGATAAATACTTCTTCCATTCGTGTCTTCGGCCATGGGATTTATTTCTAAGAGCCATGCATCACGCTTGATCAGTAAGTCATAAAGTTTGATCATCTGCTCCGTGGCCTGTAATAGAAAAATCATACGAAAAATCATGCTTGTATATACCCATTGTATTTTATATCTCTAGACTATCTCTAAAAACCGATTACGTTTGAGCATCTAATGTGAGAAAGGGCTGTTATATCATTGCCATTCGAACAGCTACAACATTTGTCTGTTAGTGTTGTACATAAGTAGAGACAAATAGGCAACATTCGACAGTGTGTACAATTAATTGACGACAGTATGTACAATTAATAAGACTAACAGCAATCAGCAATTAGCAACAATCACGTGAAGCAAGTCTGAAAATGCAAGATTCTCATCTAGAGACACGACACGGACCAGTATATATCCATACTCGACGAGACAAGACGAGAGAAGGTAGTCACTTAAACGCTGTCAATGACAACATTACATTACACATTTTTAATTGATTTAAAACTGCTGACAGTTATAATTCACTTTCAACGTTTGATAGTTAAATTCGTTTCTAAACTCTTCGAATTCTTTTCATTGATTTCTTCATTCTCTACGTCACAGTTGTCCATGGTTTCGGTTTTCACATTCAAACTTCCCGTTTCCTTGTTGCATGACACATCACTCCTAATTTACCCTAAGTTGAAATGCAGGTGGCTCTATGCAATCGCGGGTTTCTATAGAGCATTAAAAGAACAATCCACCGAGGCAAACGACAACAACCCTTGTGTATACCCAGCTCTCTTTAATTAAAACGACAATAGAGCAGACAACACGAAACCACTACGTCCAATAGTGAACATAAGTAATTAATATTAAATTTATACTAAAACCTACCTCCTTTCGTATACCGTCTGTCATTCCAAGTTTCTCGGCCACACTGTCCGCCTGCTGCCAAGTCAGTCCTGTCATACAGAAGTGAATCGTCAACACGAACGTACAAGACACAACCGGTCAATAAAATTCTTGTCGAAAAAACCTGTTGTAATATCAACTGGCTCCTTAATGATAGCTTCGGGTCTCTCAGCGGCGACCTTCTCGATGTCCACGCCTCCCTCCGCGCTCGCAATAATAGCAGGGCCCTTACACAGCAAACAGAAGATAACATAAGATGTGTACACAAACATAAAAATTAGTCCTACCTTCATTGCCCTGTCGAGTACAATGGCAAAGTAATACTCTCGCCTAGAAAACAGCCGTTCGCATACGAACACCTAGAAAACACTTGGCTTGATATAAAGCCAATAGAGAGATTGTCAAAATCTACTAGCCTTGTGACAGACACGGCCCTGAGAACCGGTCTGTTTAGTGAACAAAGTATGGCCGATCATTTGACTGGACAACTTGCGCACGTCGTCAGGACTAAACCAAAATTTCCCAATATAATATTCATCGTTTCAACGAACTACCACACGTTAATGCTAACAGTCCATAGAAGGGACTACATCGACGGCCAACGCAAATTGTGAGGAAAATGTGACGAACACCGCAAAAACAAACAATGCAAATATCAATAATTATTATATATAATCTCATGACTCATTCCTGACATAAAACAAAATGCACAAGTAGTGCAACGAGAGTTTAGTAAGAATGTCTAATTCAAAATCTTGGTATACAAATGAGTGACTTTGCACTGTTTATTGGCTGACGTTAATCTACTGCTTTAGTTTTCAAATTTCCGTTAAGCAAGAATAACGTTAAAGGTTGTAGTTATTGCGTGACAAACGACCTGCAAACGGGACTTGCTAACTATCCAATATATCTAGCTAGACTTGTTACAAAGGCTCTTGAAGATCTGAATTCTTAAGTCCTTCAAATCTTCCATAAGCGACTGATACGTGAAGTGACTGGGCGTTAACACAAAAGAAACAAAAACGTACAACTATTGCATTGCAAAAGTTTATTAATTAGTCTGATGACATCAGATATTCGGTCACACACACACGCGCGCACACACACACACACACACACACACACACACACACACACACACACACACACACACACACACACACACACACACACACACTAGTTGTAGGCAGTCCGCACTGCCTAATAAACAACAATTTAGAGACATGTTTGTGATGTCACAAGAGTTGCAACCAACCTCCCTACCTGTAGGTAATCTTTACTCCACCTTTGAGGCCACTGTCGAAGTTTCCTTTACCTCGACCGCCAGCCAACACCTGGGCCTTCACAACTAAATCATTAGTTCCTAAACCAAAAACTTATTTAACAAAATTACTAAACTTTAATTAATGCGACTCTAGCGTGTACCCAACTTCTTTGCCACCTGGTACGCTTCTTCCGGTGAGCTTGCAGCTTCTCCTCTCGGTACCGTCACACCAGCTTCTTCAAGCAACTGCATGCTTAGATATTCGTGTAGAGACAAACAGCGAACATTCGACCGCACTACCTAATGGGGATCCTCAACGTGAGTCGATATCAAATACAAGAAAAATAAACACTAAACGTCTCAGTTACTTTTATAAGCTCTCGACGCGAGAAAAGACCACATAATCGACGACAAGTCCGAAGCGCCATATTTGTCGTTAAGGGTGCGCGCGCTAAGAGGTCAGTGCCGACAACGTGACTCATTCTGATCGACAATCTTTTAATTTTGTGACCAGTGAAAGACGCGGTTTTAGGAAATACGATGACACTGACTTCGGCTGGTTAGTATCGTGCTGCTTGAAGGGAGCGGGCCCTTTAACCCGTTTCTAGCTGTACTTTCTGATTTCATTGGTTTTTGGCCGTCCGTTTCATCTGCAGCTGGAATTCTTGCTTTATTGGATGATCCGGAGCCAGAGCTGAAGGTGTGTAGCGCGAAAGAGGCGTTATTGTGATGTGTGTGTACAAGATGATGTGTTTACAAGGGATTTGCACTTCAAAATCTGAATGCTGTTGTGCATGACTTCTGGGCTGAAATAGCAGAGTCAGTGTCTAAGCTGTAAGTGTACCTAGTTGTCGTCACTAAAATTGTCGCAAGTTTGTTTGCTGACTGACAGACAGGCACATTTGTATTGAAGAATAACTGAGATTTATTGGCTGTGAGGCAGTAGGCAGGCAGACGGACAAACGGATAGACAGACAGACAGACTTAGTTGCTGGTGTAAATACTTGATTTAAATGGAAAGTATATGTATTGACGGACGGACAGACAGACAAACAGACAGAGAGACATTGTAGGAAGGCAGATAGACAGACAGAATGACATACAGCCAGGTTTGATGCATGGCATGTCAACAGGTCATGACAGAAAGGCAAGCAAATGTAGCACATTGATGGATTTTGACGACATGGTCAGATTGTATTAGACCCCATACAGTAATGTTGCTCGTGTTTTTTTTCAGAGAGGAGCTCTCTGAAGATGAAGAATTTCAACATCGTGAACTGTCTGCATTGGTAGTGTCCAAGGTTATATTGTGTTGACCGATTATTTTGTCTGCTCTCAATCATTGTGTTCTGGTTGGATTCAAGGTGTACTACCATCTCGGTGGTTTTGATATGTCAAGGGATTATGCTCTTGGAGCTGGCAGTCTATTTGATATCTCAAGCAACTCAGAATATGTGGAGACAATCGTTGGTAAGAAGTATTCCAATATTGACTACTAGTGATGGTGGAGACATTAGAGCGATAGCTATTGTAGAAAAGAGAAATGGCGCATGACTAACAGGAAGGACATGAAGAAATAGATAGATTGCTTTCTTGCATGTATACAGACTGGTGTAAAGTAGTAGTGAGTGGATGAGACCAGGCAAAGACAAACATGTGGCAGACAGATTAGTGGAGAGGCAGAAAGATAGACAGACCAACAAACAGATGGAGTGACAAGCAGACCAACCGACAGACGGATGTAGGCAGATTATGGTTCGCACGAATTGTTATGGAGACCAAAAGACATTAATGTTAGTCGTCATGACAGCAATGTTAGGATATCCTTCACTAGGATTGATGTTTCATTGATGATCAGTATTGCACTAGTTTTGTACCACTGAGTAACTAGATATAGCATTAGGAATCTGTAACTGAGTGTCTTCTTGTTTGTAGCTCAGTGTATTGATGAGTATACAAAGCTTCACATCTATCAGTCAGAGCATCCAGCAGACGACTTTCATATTGACTATCGTTTGGAGGCAATTGTTCATCGAATGTTTGAGAGGTGTTTCAAAGATCAACAATACAAACAAGCTGTAGGGATAGCTCTGGAAACACGACATTTAGACGTCTTTGAAAGGGCCATCAGAGAATCTGTGAGTACTTCAATAATCTTGTATTGAGGTCTGGAGTACTTTCCTGTAGCAAATTTTTGTCTGACATTTTTGCACGAGAATCACTAGCCTTGAACTTCCAGACCAGAGAGTGCGCGAAGCGCGCGAACTCTAGTCTTGACCAAGTCGATACTAAAATGATTTCGGAAATAGCCTTCTAAGCCAATCAGCTCCTTACAACCGGAATGTTTGGTTGTAAATTCTGATTGGTGTAGCAGTTATTGGTTATGCTGAGTGCACTAACGCTGGTCGCGCGTGTGAAATCCTCGTGGGCGGCTAAGTGCACGCCAGAGCCGTGATGAAGACTCTGGTGCACACACACACATCTTACTTTTAGTTTCAGCTTCAGTTCTTCGATATTTTCAAGCTTGCGGTGACAAGACATGCACAGCAACGTCGCTAGACCATCACCTTTGACAACTGGTCGAGTGGTAGTCTTGCCAGTCGAGTGGTTAGACTAGCTAGCGGTCTGCCGAAGAATCAAAGAGTCGTGGTTTCATGCTGTCCACCGAGATATCACCGCAAACACTGCAGACGTCTCTTCTTTGTTTGTGAGATCTCATGACATTTACAAATGATATATTGATCTAGGTAAAACAATCCTATGCTGTTAGACTACCATTTAGCATCACTTTTGGTAAGTACTTCCGAAATCATTTTAGTATCGTTTTGGTCCAGACTAGAGTTCGCGCGCTTCGCGCGCTCTCTGGTCTGGAAATTCGAGGCTAGAGAATCACATGAAAGGAGCAGCAGCAAAATTTTTGTCTTTCCATAGTTATTCTCAGTCTGTTGGTCTTTTGTCCTGTTAGTTGCTGTCATAATGGTTCCTGTCTAAAGTGTAGTAGAAGGAACAAACAAACTTTTAGTTATCAGGGCATAGCTATACGTTTGTGTATACATTTTTCATGTGTGTGTTGAGTCTGTGACGTATTGTAATGTGATATGCATGTGACCAGTTTGAGGCATTAGATTTTATGTACTGGTTACATTTGTGGTGCACTAGTGTTATACAATGTTATTCTACTTGTCAATTGGCTTCCTTGTTCTTCTATGTGACTATTGGTAAACTGTGGTGTGGATTGTAGGAGGATGTGGCCGCGATGCTGGATTACAGTTTCAAGGTGTGCCTTTTAATGATTCAGAGTCGAGAGTTTAGAAATCAAGTTCTAGAATGTCTGGTCAATATTTATCTCAGCTTCAGAGATCCCAATTATGTCAGCATATGTCAGGTAATAAGCTCTCTTTTACTTTGTGTATACTTGATGTTTGGAGCATTTAGTCGTGTACACATACTCTTGTAAAAACCAGTAAATTTTGTAGTTTTGGTGGTAAGTTTCATTGGCTGCACTTACCTTTTTGTTTTTGGTGAAGAAACACTGTAGCAAATCGAATTAAGATTAATGTGTTACATTCAAACAGACAACGCTGTTCTATCAAAGAGATACACTAATGTACTATTTGATATTGCAGTGTTACATATTCCTTGACAACACTTCAGCGGTGGCTGAACTTTTGCTCAAACTCATCAGCGGCAGCAAGGTAACTTTCGTATAAAACTGTATGTTGTTTGTGTGATTTATTATGTATATAATATGTTTTGCACTGGTAGACTGATCATCTAGTTGCATATCAAATAGCATTTGATATGTATGAAAGTGCTACACAGCATTTCCTGTCTGAAGTTACTGCTGTTTTGCAATCATCTGTTCTTCTTCTTCAACCGGATGCAACTTCTAGTTTGGAAGCTGCAGATAACGATGGACAGTTGACTAAGAAAGATGAACAGTGAGTGTTGTGTTGCAGGAGGTTACAAGAAATTGGGATGATAGGGTCTCTGACGTGTTATTTTAGATCTGAAGGAATGGAAACAGATGCAAAGCAGCCTGAAGAGCAGGCAAGCTATTGTTGATTTACTAGACGTGAATAGAAAATGACAAACAGATAGGGACAAGAGGCAAACTGACAACGTGTGAGAGACAGGCACAGTAAAGCATGGACATGACTTTGCAAGTTGACATTTCAGACATGCAGACATGCAATGACAGATAGATGGAATTATAAACAGAAAGAGCAATCAACACTTGTGCACACACACGCATGCACACACACACACACACACACACACACACACACACACACACACACACACACACACACACACACAGTGACACACAGAGACAAGAAACACTTTATGTACCCTTTGTATCTGCTGTTTGTAGTCTTATGAAACAAATGTCTTTATCAGAAATCAGATGCTGGTACTGCTCAAACTTCATCCAATGATCCACTAAAACATCGTGTGGAGAGTCTGTTGACAATCTTGGGTGGAGAGACAACCATTAGTCTTCATCAAGACTTCCTTATTAGAAAGAACAATGCAGACCTTGCCATACTGAAAAACACAAAGGTGCTTCGATACTTTTGTCCGTTTCTAGGATGTGTGTGTGTGTGTGTGTGTGTGTGTGTGTGTGTGTGTGTGTGCATGTGTGTGAGCATGCGCGCATGCGTGTGTGCATGCATACCTTCATGTATGCATGTGTTTGAGTGTGTTGTAATGCACTAATTGTTGTTTGTGGTAGGAGCATGTAAGAAACTCTATTTCTCACACAGCAACTGTAATCAGCAATGCTTACATGCACTGTGGGACAACGGTTGATACGTTTCTAAGGCATTGCTTTAGTTGGTTTTGTGTGTCTGGGTGAGGACATAACAAGTCTGTGTTTAGATCAAATCTTGATTGGTTTGCTAAGGCAAGCAATTGGGCAAGGTTCACTGCTACGGCTAGTCTTGGAGTCATACACAGGGTAAGCACTTGGAAGAAACATGAATGAACAGGGAAATAAATGGATTGGAAACGGATGACAAACTGACAGACAGACAGACAGGTGGAACATATTAATGAAAAATGAATGTACAAATGAATTAAGTAGTAATGAATTACATACATTGACTGTCAAAATTAACTTTTTGTTGATAGGGTCATGAAAAGGAGTCACTCAACTTGATGTCAACTTACTTGCCTAAAGATAGTGGTGTTGGTGGTGTGTATACTGAGGGTGGTGGACTCTTTGCCTTAGGTAACGTAGCCAGCCATTCATGTTGCATTAGATGGTCAAGTGATGCTGTTGTGGTGCTTTTTTAAGGCATGGCAGTTGTGTTTCTTTGTTTGTTGTCTGTCTGTTTTCGATCTTTCTTTGTCTAGAGCTGTTACTCAATTTTCATATGTAGATAGTTTGAATGCATGGTTTTGCTTATGCCTCGTCTTTCTCAATCAAGTCAACGCTGTGCTGCTTAGGTCTTATTCACGTTAATCATGGTAGTGCCATAACGGAGTACCTTATCAATCAGCTCAAGGAGACTACATCAGATGTGAGAGTTGTTCTAGGTTTGTGTCACGTGGTGAGTGTACAGCACATTGTTTGTCAGGTTGTTCGTCATGGTGGATGTCTCGGACTTGGCTTAGCAGCTTTAGGAACAGCAAGAAATGGTTAGAGCTTATTGTTGGTTTGTGACTGTCTAACATGTATAGGGGCAGGCGTGTGAATGTGCTGCTTTATTGTAGATTTGATTTGCTGTCTGTGTACTTTGTATTTGTACTGAACTTGCAGTGTACTTTGTATTTGTGTATGGCATTTAACGTTGCTGTTGGTTTCTAGACGTATATGAACAGCTGAAATTGAATCTCTACCAAGATGATGCTGTTACTGGTGTGGCTTGTTTGGATGTCTTGTGTTGTTGTGTTGTAGTGTGTTGCGTTGTAGGTGAGGCTGCTGGATTGGCTATGGGTTTGGTGATGGTTGGATCAAGTTCTCCTGAAGCTATTGATGATATGGTCAAGGTGTGCTTCTACCTGCCTGTTGTGGTGTCTTTTCTTTGACGTTTGTCATTGCTGACATACTTTTGTACCAACTTCTGTTTGTTGTCATTTACTTAGTTTGCTTGTTTGTTTGTTTGCTTGTTTGTTTGTATGTTTGTCAGTTTATTGTATATTATGTTTCTGTTTTTGCCCATTCAGATGTAGTAATTCTCTATTTGATATGATAACTGGTATATGCTCTATATTTCTAGTATTCAAAAGAGACTCAACACGAGAAGATTTTGCGAGGTTTAGCAGTAGGTATTGCACTGGTAAGACAACAAGAGATTCTCCAAATTATTAGTGTCTGGCTTTACATCAGCATTTGTTATTACAACAGACAATGTATGGACGTCTAGAAGAAGCAGATACTCTGATTGAGGTTTTATCATCAGATAAGGTTATATCATTATGTATTGATTCTCACATGTTTGTTTGGTTGTTTAGTTTCTTTTTGCTAATTAATTACTATATGGTAGTGTCAATGTTACTAATCCTATTTACAGTCATTACACTAAATTATTGGCACTTCTAATTGTGTGCCTGAACCTGAATCCTAGGGATTATAGAGGAAGCACTTGTATCTTAAAAATGCAAGGAATGTAATGAGTGTATGGTGCTTGGTCATATTTTTATTTGTATTTCAGTCTGTTGTCAGTGGACACCCTGTGTCATCTTGGATAACTCTAATATGTGGTCTGGATATCTCTTAGTTTATGCATTATTAGAGAACTAACAGTGACTGTGACAAAGAGTTTAACTTACTGCATACAGTGGAAGTCATTAGCTGTTGTTAGTTTGCTGAAATATGATTGTTGTAGGATCCTTTGCTTCGACGGTCTGGAATGTATACAATAGGAATGGCATATTGTGGCAGTGGAAATAATAAAGCACTGAAACAACTCTTACATGTAGCGGTAAGATTCACACACACACACACACACACACACACACACACACACACACACACACACACACACACACACACACACACACACACACACACACACCTTTCATACAAGTTGTTATCAACAGAGTTTTATGCCTGATCTAATGAATTTTACTTATGTATTATTTGTATATCAGTTATATGTGGTATGTGTCTTGTACTGAAGGTTAGTGACGTGGACAATGATGTCAGACGGGCAGCCGTCACATCAGTTGGCTTTATTCTGTTCCGCACTCCCGAGCAGTGTCCAGGTGTTGTTTCACTATTGGCTGAGAGCTACAATCCACACGTGAGGTGTGGAGCTGCTCTAGCACTTGGAATAGCATGCGCTGGTACGGGTTTGCGAGACGCAGTGTCAATACTTGAGCCAATGACAAATGATCCTGTAAACTTTGTACGACAGGTGAGATCTTTGTTAGCGTATTCTATGTATTTTGTTTACTCTACTTCATCGGTTGTATTCTGGTTTAGGCTGTGTTCATAGCTTCTGCAATGGTTTTAATGCAGCACACAGAAGCAATGACATCAAAGGTAAACTGTGCATTTCAAACAACACAACAATAGCATTGAAAGTGTGTCAGCAGATGAATGGATGTCAGTGTGTGTGTAAGAATGACATTATAATAGTCACTTTTTTGCCACCAATTGAAGGCTGGATCAGGTCATAAGGCTTTGTAAAGTATAACGTATGCAGAAACTATCAACATGTGAAGACAAATGAAAACGACAAGACAGTGGATTGTAGACAGTGGATTGTATACAATATGTACTTGAGTGCATACATAGATGGGCAGACAGAAGGACAGACAGGCAGACAAGTGGGTGGGCTGGCTGTGACTGACAGACTGGTAGACCGAGCAAAAACAGGTAATGTGAACAGTAATGGACGTGAGGTTTATTTACAGGTAAAGACATTTCGTGATTTGTACTCAAAGGCGATTAGTGACAAACTTGAAGATATTATGGCAAGATTTGGGGCCATTCTTGCACAAGGAATCATTGATGCAGGTCACTGAGCTCAAACTGGGCATTCTATCAGTTTACTTTACTGATATCAATGGTTTTAGGTGGTCGGAATGTGACAATTTCTCTTCAGTCTCGAACTGGTCACACTCACATGATGTCTGTAGTTGGGACTCTTGTGTTTACTCAGTTCTGGTATTGGTTTCCCATGGCTCACTTTTTGTCGTTGGCGTTCACGCCGACTGCAATCATTGGTCTCAACTCTGAACTCAAGGTAAACATGTTGTGAAATGTGTTGATTAGTGAAGAACTTCTAAACAAATTTTTATTGGTAGATGCCCAAGCTGGACTTCTGTTCTAGTGCTAGGCCGTCATTGTATGCATATCCAGCACCATTGCAGGCTCCAAAAGAGAAGGAACGAGAGAAGGTGTGTTTAGATGTTTATGTAGTTTGTATTTGATTTTCGAAAGATGCTGTTAGACATCATTGATTACATTTATGTGTTTGTCATGGTTTGGCCATAGGTAGCTACAGCTGTTTTGTCTATTACTGCTAAAGCAAGGGCTAAAGCAAAGAAGGCAGAGGAAGGAAAATCTAATGAAGCAATGGATACTGTTTGTTCACTGTTTGATCTTGGTAGAAAGCAGGTAAATATGATGTTATAGGATCAAGATGCTGGTAATAGCGATGCAGTTGAAGAAGCCGTTGACAAAGTCGAAGAGAAAGAGAAAGACAAGGAAATTGGAGAAGAGAAGGAGAAAGAACCAGAGCCTTTGTTTGAGATGCTGGCAAATCCAGCTCGTGTTATTCCAGTTCAGGTATATGTTAGTCTGTTTTGGTCTTTCGTCTTACTTTGGCTGTTTGCATGGGTTATGTTATGGGCTTGTGTTTGCATTGTAATTGGTGGTTTTTCTGTTAGTTAAGGGTTCTCTCGATGCCTAGTGGTAGTCGATACGAACCTCTCAAACTTGTAAGTGTACTTTCATGTAAGCAATGACTCGTTACGAGATGCCATGTGTTGTATGACAGGTCAATGTCGGAGGTGTGATCATGCTAAGTGACAAAGATGAAGAACAACCTCAAGAACTAGTTGAATCTTTGCCAGGTGGTTCTTTAGAATTGGTGTCCTAATGCTTGTTATACATTGCTCCATTTACTTACAATGTTGTTGTTGGCACAAGGATAATCATGATTTGTTTTCATTTGCAGATCCGATATACACCGCAGTTGACGATGAGGGTCCTGAACCGGATCCTCCAGAGCCATTTGAGTATATAGAAGATTAGACAATAGTTGAAATGTGAAGTACATTTTTTAACACTTTGAAAGGTTGCATGCTGCTGTCTGTGCAGTTGGAATGTAATAGATTAATTAAATAATGGATTTATGTCCACATACACGAACTTCTCATTTGGAGCACTTAGTTGAGCAATTAGTCTAGAAAAAGGTCGCCGATGCGAACCATCTATCATGGAAATCGATTGGCGGATGATTTAATTTATTGAAATTGTTGGGCAAACGGCCGCTTGCGAGCAATCTGCGCGATTTTGGTCTGGAAGGTCGAGGCCAAATCACGTGAGAAAGGTTTCCATTCCAAGAAATGGCAACCAGAGAGCCTCGTCCACTGAAGAAAACCAAACTCGGCCCTCCTGATGTCTACCGCCAGGAATCATCTCAAATGGAGGTTTGTCGTTAGACAAGAATTGAGGCTTCTTTAGGTTATTGGAGGCCTCTTTGCAGGATGTTTTGAACCAGTCAAGTGTACAGAAGGGGTTTTCAAACCCTTGCCCGTTTCCTAACGAGTCTGCATCGGCACTAGGCGATCTGCATTTGTCTTCTCTAGTTGGCCAGTTGAAAAGAAACTTTGAGGAAATATTGACAGTGAAACAAAAGCTGAACACTTTGCAGGATGGTGGGAGAAGAAAACCTCAAAAAGAACATTTCTGGCCGGTGAGTGTAAAAATGACAATGCATAGTTGATGGATAACTATGCAGGATGGTGGTGTCAACGCACACGCGCGCGCGCGCGCGCACACACACACACACACACACACACACACGCACACACACACACACACACGCACACACAGTCAATTATTTTTTGTTATTGCTTTTTGCACAAGTGACTTGGTATGTGTTAAGAGTATGACTAATGAACTATAGATTTACTGTACCAGTTTAGGTTACTGTCATACAGAATGTGCACCTTCAATTATCCAGACCTTGATTATCCAGACTTTTGATTGTCTGGACAAATTCTCTTCCCCCTTCGACTTTTTGTGTTCCCAGATAAAGGAACTGTAATATATTTCACTTCATACTAATACGATGTATACAGTCTCTCACAAATGAGCGAATACATGACTGTGAACGTAATAACCTAATAAACAGGCAGTTGTTGATGACTCTTCTAGTGACAGGAATGTATAGTAAGTGTGGAAACAGAGTGTGATCTTGTACAGTGGAGGAAAATTAGTTGATATTTATCAACTTTTGATTATCCGGACACTTGATTATCCAGACTTCTAAGCTGTCTCCGGAGAAGTCCGGATAATCGAGGGTGTACTGTACATGCAGAGTTGTTCCCGGATTAATATTTGTAGTTTGGTATAGGTGACGCCTAAGATAAAAGAAGCAACATCTCAGTGGTTCGTTAATCTTGCTACTAATAGCAAGTTTCCTCCTAGTCTTACAAAGAAGGTATGTAGTCTTGTTCAGTATTTGTATCTGTATTTATCTGTCACCTGTCTGTCAGTGTCTGTCTGTTTGTCTGTCTGTCTGTCTGTCCGTCTGTCTGTCATATATTTCCATTACAATGAAATTCCCATCAAACTCTAAAAGCAAACCTAAAGTCCACTACATAATAATTACTACATAATAGGTTAGCCTTTTCATGTCTGTCTGTCTGTCTGTCTGTCTGTCTGTCTGTTTCTATGTCTGTCTGCATGTCTGTCTGTTGCCGGTTTGTGTTTCCATCTGCTTGTTTGTTTGTTTGCCTCTTTGTTTATCTGTTCTATTTGTTTACTTCCATTTCAAATTGTGCTGCTTATTATCTTCAGATTCCCATTTTTCACAAGAAGGAGGAAATTTTGGACCATCTTTGCGAACACTCTGTACCTCTTCTGAGAGCTGCGTGGTTTCTTAAGGTTTACAAATCACCAGTTTACTCATGTACAAATTGCACTGCTCTTTGCTACAGATGACAGCTACTTACTATTCATCAGTTTCTGAAGCAAAAATTAGCAAGAAACGGCAGACAGGGAATGCTGCACAAGGTATTGAATATAGGCACATCAAACTGTCTGTTCCATTGGACAGAGCATTTCTAGTGACATGCACATCTTTGCATGTTTGTTAAATTTAAGAAAGAACAATGTGGTGTTTGTGTTATGGTACAGTTTTTTTATTTCTAGAATGGACATTGATTATAACTCGATATTTGAAAGATGTGATTAAAAGTCTGACTGAATACTACTGCAACGTCATGTCAAGCAGCAATTTGGGGAGTGCTAATACTTCATCACTTTTTCCTCAGCACCAGAGACCACATATTGAAAATGCTCAGAAACAGTGGACATATTTGGCACGACTTGCTTGCTGGATGTATGAGGTAAATGCACAGTTATACACTTTTCTGGGTAGTAGCTCAGATTAATCAAACAAATTTGATGTTGTTACAACTTCACTCTTTAATTAACCATGTTTTGTCTTTGCTAGGATGGTCTCTTACATGTGCACGTGTTTTTGACTTGGCTTATTGATCAGTGGAAAGCACTAAAACCAACAGACGATGGTCTTCTCAAGTTGATATTGCCGCAAACATTTCAGGTGCAGTTTTTGTGGTTAGTAATTTGTGTAGACTGGTGTGTCATGGTTGGCTGAGTGGAAAACGCGGATCCACGGATCCACATACATTATATGTCAAACAGACTGCAGCGGCGGCTGAGTGGAAAATGCAGATCCACAGATCGACGGATCCACGCGATTTCACGACCAATATAAATTTGGGCATCTCGAATTTAGACTGCCCTGCTGCTGTCTTCGCTTTCTGCTACAATTATCTTTTGTTTATTATTATGCATCTATACTACAGTTGCACCTCTAGATCTATGCTAAGTTAGCAGTAGAGCTTAGTAGCACCGTACATTATTGTTGTAGCTATTACTAGTTGCTTCATTCTTTCTATCAGCACTCCAACTCACAAACTGGTGTTCCGAAAGGTGTACACGTGACAAGCTCACCATGCTTTCAGCGTTCCCGGATACTTAATAATCCTCAGTGTGGCGATGGGTGACGAGGAGTTTAAGACTCTAGCTATGGTCGCCATCTGTCAAGTTTTGTATATGTGTCTTACAACCATGGAAACGTCCTACTGT